>NC_056718.1:20449286-20629286 GCF_018831695.1 Puntigrus tetrazona
CCTCAGCAGCCTTGGGATTCTCTGATACTCGAGCGAACTGACGAGAAGCTCTGTAATTATGAGAAAATGGAAGGAAAAAAAAGAAATAGGTATTTTTTTTATATCTATCTATCTATCTATGTGGGTATGTAACCCCGCCCCCAAACTGCACATAGCTTCCTGCAGCAGATCAGAGCATCAATAGGGAATACGGGTTCCTCTATGGAGAGGGGGCACCACAAAGCAACTAAAAGCTCCCACCAGGCGCTCTGTAGGCACAGACACACAGCTGCCTTTCTCCTCCGCCATTCGCTGTATAATATCTCCACAGGAACATCAGTCCTAACAGAGGAAGGTCTATAAATACCGGGGTGAATGGAGCCGTCTGTGCTCTGTTACAGCTCTTTATGAGACACCGGTGGTCATCATCAAAGTTACTGACCCCATGACATCACACCTGATAAAGTATACAGGTCTCGCAAAGAAATGCTCTCATCTCACACTGTAATCATGTTACTTGAGGAATTATGCACAAAAATCTGTATACAAACAATGTTTACAACTGTTGTCTTAAATAAAATGTAATAAAAATAAATAAATAAAAATAAAATGACAAACATAAATTGCAAAGTTGATAATATTTAGTTGATAATATTGGTCATGATATTATTTGATATTATCATTATTTTATTATTGGTCATGTAAAACTATTTAAAAAAATAGCTTATTCTTAGTAGTAGTAGTAGTAGTAGTAGTAGTAGTAGAAGAAGTAGTACTAGTAGCAGCAGCAGCAGTAGTAATAATAATAATAATAATAATATATTGTCATAGATAAATAATCATTCAAATTTAAAATACGTACACTGCAAATAAAGATATAATTGATAGTACGTTGTTACTTATATAGCAGGTTTAAAATATAAAGTATGGATACTATATTTCAATAATTGCTATGACTTTTCTAGACTACTTGAGGGAATACATAGACTTACTTTACTTAAAATAATTCATTTGTTACATCACAGGACCATTAAACTTGAATGTGTGAAGTCAGAAATGGAGAATTAAGAGACAAAAGGTGAAAAAAGGTGACCAATTACTGGATATAAAAATTTTCCCTTATATCGTGTACATATTAAAAGTGACCTATTATGCTGCTCCTTACAAGATATAATAGAAGTCTCAATTATCCACAAAATCATCCCCACTAATCATTTATTACATCATTTTAAAAAAGGGCCTATTTTGACTGGAAGCAGAAACACGCCGTTTTTGTGCATGTCATCTTAAATGCAAATTAGCTGCTGCTCCCCGCCCCTCCTTTTCCAGAATAGGACTGTGCCTTTACAGCTCATTCCTCAGATAGTCTGCTAAAAACATCAATTTGGTTTCAATTATCATGACTATCATGCTGAAATCATGCGTTTTGCACAGAAAGCAAAAATCACATGGAATGCGAGTAATAAACTAAATTCTCTTTCACACCTTATTGGGCTTAAACTGTCAAATACACATACTTTGTAGCTTTGCTCGGACGTTTGCTATGATGTTAAAAGTAGTACACCATTTGCGAAAATGAAAAAAAAAAAGTCACTCGCAATGGCCAAATTTTTTTTTTCACAAGCTTCCAGAGAAAGGCTCACCAAAGCGAACTGGTTCATCCGTTTTCACGTTTTCTGACTTTATAAACAGGGGAGCCAAAAAGATTTGCATGATATGTCCTGTTAAAAAAAAAAACTAATATAATTTAGGTGCTGTCAATAGTCAACATTTTTCTAGATTTGTACAATTTTTGACCACAGTTACTTAGCTAAACTACAAATACTAAGTCTATCAATTAAAATAAAAACAAAAAAAAGAAAACTGAATAAAAAAGCAAAACTACGCCATACTGCAGAACACCGCTATCACTACTTGGAATTTCATGTCAACTACACATTTAACATCTATAACGTGATACCTTTTCAAGTGAAACATAACATTCGGCTCAATCTGATGTGTACGATTTTGGCTGAAAAGTTGGCTCTGATATTATTAGCTACCACTTTTCCTTGGTCCTGCGGCCTTGGTTCCATAAACAGAAAACAAAATTCTTTTGGTTAGAAATCAAAAGATATTACAGCTCGATTACGAAAACAAACAAAATAAATTGCGCTGATGAATCATGCAGTAAACAGGGTCAATTTTGATTTCATGTTGCGTTGGTAAAACTGCGATAAATTAGATTTCGGTGTGTGAGAATGAAAGCCGAGGGAGAGTCTTGTACAGGCTCGTAATCAGAGAATTGCTGTATCCACGTTGGAGGGGGTTCACTTCACTATTGCATTAGAGACGCTGATTGTTGAGGGGGGGGGTAGAAGCAGGTGTCGCAGGTAATGGAAGAGATAAAGAATAAAGACTCGGAGGAAGGCATCATGCTGAGCTCCTATTAACAACCCGCATTCAAACAATATCAGCCCTGGAGCCCAGCCAAACTTCTCAATGCCTCTCATATTCAGAAGCATTTCCTGAACCGTTATTTACAGAGTTGGCGTAATCAGCTGGATAGGTTGCAAATAGACAAAAACAAACGAGCTGCTCCGAATTCAACTCTAAACCAGAGCTTCTCATCCTCGGTAACAGTCAATTATGCGGTTTAGCTGTCATTGTACACCCAACACTTCACGGCAGAATCTCACGACCGACCAATCAGAAGAGACGCATAATAAAGGACTATATATATTTAATACTAGGAAGTGCAACGGCAAGCATAGCAAAAGGACAGAAAAGCCTGTAAAGGATTAGACCGTACTCACAGCCAGGATAATCTGCAAGGAACTGTGGGCAACCTCCACATACTGGTACTCTAGCAGACATCCGGCGATGCTGATGTAGCGGTGGTCCTCCGGGGCCCAGGAGGGAGGAGGGGTCACGGGGGTCACCCTGCACCCCGGGCCGTTCTCCATCCACCAGGAGCGATGCATGGAGATGTTGAAGGTCATAATCAGATCTGTGTCCTGCAGGAGAGATAAATGAGTCAGAAGAGACGCTTTATTAAACATTACCCACATGCCAGTGAAGTATTGTGTTCTATAGTGTATAACCGCAAGAAAAAAATATGCCAAAAATGGTCAAGTTAGTCCATTTCCAAGCAATCGGGTGATTTCAATTATGCATTCAAGCTTATGAGACGTAATACTCTGAACGCTGACTTATTTAACAATGTGGGTCAAATAACAAGCACTCCAGAACATTTTAATCAAGCTAAATCCAGTCCACTCTCATTTATTGATGGCTAAGAGAGCGAGGAATTTCTCTCCAGTGAGACGCCTCGCATTCTAACCTTTATGATTTCGTGAATTTGTTTATATTAAAATAATCATATATTCTGGCTCATGATCAGTGTAATGCTTACGCCTGCGTTGTCTGACACTGGAAATAGGATGCCTAGCAGCCATCGAACGTCTTGCGTTATGTTGTATTATTAATCAGTTTGAAGCTTTTTAACATTTCGAGGCGCAATTATTTAAGTGGCTCTTATGTGGTTAATTTTGAGACGTCAAAGGGACTCGCAGAGCAATAACCAGCCAACACATACTTATAAATGTGGCATGAGATTAATTCAGCGATCAAGTGGCGGAAGAAATCACATTTCTCAAATCCCAAATTCACTTTTGTGTGCCATTTTTCAGCCTTAATGATCTGCACGCTGGCGACTGAAGTGTTTGCAATATCCTGGGTCATTTGAGTGAATGCCAGTTACACAAGCGGAGGATTATTCACCAGGGCTTTGAGTACGCAGAGAACATATTCAAACAAATCCATCAGTCTTAAGAAACACACGCCAAGCCTAGACACAAAGCAGGAAGAAAGAAACAGAGCTCTAACTCTCACACCTACAGATTCACGACTGCATAAATGTGATGCACGCGTCGAGTGCTTGGAGAAATCCCTCTAAAGAGCAGCGATCGTGCATTTTAAAGCCAGATTTCAGGTCCTACAAGTGTTGAAGCTTGGCACTGAGCGTGCTATTCATGTAGGAACCTGAAGCACCCCAGGAGACATTTTCCTACTGAGGAAAAACAACAACAACAACAACAGCTTAGAAGTATAGTTTCTTAAGAAATGCTTAAAGAAATAAAAATAAGAATTTTCTCACTTTCAGTCCAAATCTTTTAGACTTTAGGTCATATATGCTAGTGCATCACTACAAACTGACAAAATCAATCTTTTATAGATTTTTGCTCTATAGTTTGGTGTTACCACTAAACAGACTTTTGATCTAAACAAATAAATAACATACATACAAATAAAAAGTAAAAGAGCTGCTAAATGCTGTAGAAAAGCTGTTCTTCTGAACTTTATATTAATAAAAAACCTCAAAATACCACATCAAAATGATTTTTAAAGTATCGTGTGACACTGAAAACTATATATATATATATATATATATATATATATATATATATATATATATATATATATATATATATATATATGTATATAAAATATTAAAACAGAAAACAGTTGCAGTGACACTTCACGTTACTCAAGTGTATGTTTTTGCAAAAACATTATAGAAATATACATTTATAAATTTTTAAACATATATTGTATAATGCAAGAATATGAGTATATAGAAGAGTAATAAAAATAATGCTTGTTTTTTCATTGTCTAAATACGCTGTATATAAGCAGACATATCTAGTGAGGTCAAACCATTAATCGCATTCAAAATGAAAGTTTTTCATTATATAATATTTGTGTATATTTATTATGTATATAACTACAAACACATACATGCATATATTTAATAAAAATATGTTATGTTTATATTTTAAATATTTTCATATATATATATATATATATATATATATATATATATATATATATATATATATATATATATATACATATATATACATATATATTACCAAATATAGGGAAGTAAATATATAAATGAATTTACATGTAAATACTGTATATATTTGTTTTAATATATACACAATAAATAAACACAGAACACAGTATGAACTATATTATGTAAAGAAAAACTTGTATTTTGGACGCCATGAATCAGGATTAATCATTTGATGGCATGTATAAAATAAATGTATAAAATACTAAAAAGCAGATATCCATTCTAGAAAACAACAACAAAACTGAGATTATATTTAAAAAAAAGAAACTGCTACCAAATTTCCAGACTAAAAAAAGCAACTCTTTAGCATTGGTCGAAAACTTGCCTCCAGTGTTGTCTGAGGCAGAGTGAATCATCTGAGGGGCCCGAGTCACAGTCCCCATTATGTTTTCTTAAAGGCCGCTGGAGGATCAATCACTCGCCCGCCTCCGTAAATGGCTTCACTGTTTGCCCAGCCAGTGTGGGTGATGTGATAAAGCACTTTTAATCCATTTCAAAATGCACACTAACGGCAGACGTTTGTTGAAAACTTGCCCAACCTCACACTGCAGTGTCTATCTCAGTATGAGAATGACACTGGTCGTCTGAAAGGCTCCTGAATAACTCCGCCTGAATAAGCCCCGGTCCTCCTCAGAGGACGCTAAGCACTTCTCGTCTTGCAGAATACAAACAGAGGCCTCGGTGCACCCTCGGTTCTTATTAAAACATATACAAAGAACCTGAATGGTTGGATTGATTTGTTTCCACCAAATCAATACCCCTTGTATAGCAGTGCAGGGCAAAGCCTTGTTTGTCCTCAGAAACACATGTATCACGCTCCAATGACAGACATAAATAGCTATCTTGATGCAAAAAAAATGAATCACAGCTTTGACTGAATGCGGTGTCATCCAGGCATACAAAGTACACAAACATCTTTCACAAGCAGATTTCAGAATTTTTGAAAGAATTAATTGCTACACATTTTATTTTATTTTTATAACAAATTATTTATGTTTTTTTTATTAATTTGTTTTGCTAAAAAATGGTCTGAATGAGGGTTAAATGGCAATTAAATAAAAGACTAAATGAAGATTAAATAAAAAATTTAAAACACACATGTAAAATAAACAAAACAAAATTAATTTATTTATAAGACATTCAAGGGGGTTATGGAATTTATTTTCTTTTTTTGGAAAAAGAATTGTAAATAATGTTATTTTAAATTTTATTTAAAATTTAAACAATCAATATGAATAAGTAATTATTAATTGTTATTTAACAAATTTACATTTTTTATACCATTTCGGTAACACTTTATTTTATAGTTACTACTATGAGTTTCGTATTAGCATGCATATTACTAGAATTTTAGCCATTTAAATTTAACTAAACTTAACGACTACCTTACTAACTATAAATAACCTTACTAAGCAGTAAATTAAGAATTTATAGAAGAAAAAGTCAATAGTTAACAAGTGTTACCACAATTTCAATATACAGGAGTTGGACAATGAAACTGAAACACCTGGTTTTAGACCACAATAATTTGCTAGTATGGTGTAGGGCCTCCTTTTGTGGCCAATACAGCATCAATTTGTCTCGGGAATGACAGATACAAGTCCTGCACAGCGGCCAGAGGGATTTTGAGCCATTCTTCTTGTAGAAAAGTGGCCAGGTCACGTGATGCTGGTGGAGGAAAAACGTTTCCCGAATCGTTCCTCCAAAACACCCCAAAGTGTCTCAATAATATTTCGATCTGGTGACTGAGCAGGCTACGAGAGATGTTCAAATTCACCTTTAAAACCCTCTTTTGGCATTGGCGCGAGTGGCTAAAGGTTTTGCTATAGCAGCCCGGGCATGCATATTGCCCCTGTGGAGCTCTCCACGGACAGTTTTGGTGGAAACAGTAGAGTTGAGGTGCACGTTTAATTGGGCAGCTGTGAATTTATGTTTTTTGGATACAATCCGAATTAGCACCCAAACATCCCTTTCAGACAGCTTCCTCTTGCATCCAGAGTTACTCCTGTTGGATGTCGTCCTTCTTGGTGGTTCTTGGTTCGTCCTTCTTGGCGGTGTGCTGACATTACCCTGGATACCGTGGCTCTCGATACATCACAGGCTTGCTGTCTGGGTCACAGATGCGCCAGCAAGACATGCACCAACAATTTGTCCCATTTTGAACTCTGATATGTCCCATATAATGTTGTGTGCATTGCAATATTTTAAGCAAAACTGTGTTATTACTCTGATGATTAAATCTTCACACTCTGCTCTTACTGGTGGAATGTGCAAACAGTGAAGATCGGCCACCAGCCATGAAACCTCCAACACTAAATTGGCCAGCGTTTCAGTTTCATCGTCCAACCCCTGTATTTTTAAAGCAATTCTATTAATGTTGCTTTGGCTTCAGCGCAGTTAAATACGACATTTAATTTTCTCATGCAATTTGTTTTTATTACAAAAGCAGCTAATTCTTTTAAAATATTGTTTTAAATATAAAAGTAGCTATTTATGGTCCCTTGCAAGAGGATCGTCATATGTGCAGTCCTTACGATTAACAAGTTTGCAAACTCTTTGTTTAGCCAGATCACAAAATGAGAAGAACACAAGCTAAATAAAATGTACATGTTGCGTCACTCTTCCACTCTGTTGCTTCCTGTCTCTCTAACAGGTGTAATGAACATCAGCCCAGTGTATAAACGCGATCCATCAGCGGTCAAATAGCAGGACCGACTGCTCAACGCATCAGCATTTCAATCTGCAAAGCGGCAGGGGTCCCGCAGACAAACACTCCTCCATTACTCTCCTTCAGTCCGTGCCGGAGTCACCGCGACAGGAAACACGGCCGGTCTGAAAGAAGGGCTGACAGTGAGGGGTTGTCAGGACAGTGTCTGGAGATGGATGAGACCACATTTCAACAGGAATTATGGGCCGACGTGCCAGCATGCTTTACAGTGAGTGATGGTGGATGGCAGAAAGCATGTAGCTGATGTCCTGCTAAGACAATCACTATAAAGAGCATACTGTATTTAGGATCGTGTCACTTGATGATCTCCGCAGTGTCAGTTAAAAATTTATAATAATTAATAAAAAAACATTTGGGGCTAGGAAAAATTGTTTTATGGTTTTGAAAAGAACTCTCTAATAAAAGTCCATTAATAGACTAAATATAGTAATTATTAGTATACCCTCTCAGAAATAAAGGTACTGTCACTGGGGTGGTACCTTTTCATAAGTGACATGTTTGTACTTAAAGGGTCCATTTTGGTACCTTAAAGGTACATATTGGTACTTAAAGTGTACATGTTTGAAGCTAATGGGTACAAAAGTGTAACTTTTGAAAAGGTACTGTCCCAGTGACAGCTTTCGTACCATTTTTTGTGTAGTAATATTTTATAGTATATAATTAGAGTATGTAGTTATAATTATGGTATATTAAAAAACATTAAATTATAGTATAATAAAATAATTGAATATTAATATTACATGTATTATAAATAATCAAATATATTATATTATATATTATATATAATACAACTGAATAAATTACATATATAATTATCACATTTTATATATATGCAAGCAATAAGGTATGTATCCTGTGCTGTTAGCCATGATTTATTCACCATACAGCACCGCCTCAAGTACCTTATTGTGAAAAATAGTTACCACACAGTAAAAAATATTACAACCAAAAATATAAGTATTGGTATAGTATTATTGATTGTATATGTTGCTAAGGGTGGTTGCTAAGGGTGTTGCTCAGTGACACAGATCCGTTGGGTGAAGCGGTCAAAGCCGTGCTGTATTGTGATTAAAACACAGCTGCTGACCAATCAGAATCAAGGAATGGAACTAACATTCCTGGATTCCAACAGCATTAAAACTGTTCCGTGTATTATGCATTTCTGCAAAATTAAATGTCTGTTATTCATTTAATGATGTACGACTGACCCCTGCTGACGTTATGTTGCATATTTCATCTTTAATTTTGAGTCCACGCTCATGAGGAGATGCATGCGTGCATCTTTGTGAAAGCCTGCAGTTTCCAAAATGAGATGAAAGATGGCATCTATTAGTTTTTTCTGTTTCAGGTATGATTATATATGTTCACACGTGCATCAGTTTACTTTGCAATCTTGAGATGCGCGCATATAAATGTATAAAAATAAATACGATGCGACTCAAGCATTTTCTAAAAACATAAAATATAACAAAAAAATATAAATAAATAATTCTTAAGCTGTCAACAGCATTTTAAGTAGTTTGACTGAAAAGATTAACACTGAGTCACTGTATATGCGAATCAAACAAAGGTGGGATATTTTCTCCAGCAGTGAGCGCTCTAAAAATACCGCCTGGGTCCATCGACCTCATGCAAGTTCAATATATAAAAATTCATGAACATATTCAGATCAAAGGAACAAATCATGATTTATATTTGTTGACCCATGACTATGCTTGAGCATATTTGTATAGTCGTGCTGAGAAATGCAATTGAAGACAGGCATATTGAGCAGGACTGACTACAGCTAAAACGCCGCTGTTCCACTAGAAACCAGAGATTTGATTTACTCGACTCGATGAACAAAGGAACATATCCACACACAGAGAAATTATGACACGCTGAATGCTCCCCACGGTTCTTAATAAAACAGTTTCTGCTGGAACAACATCCTACCATTGCTAAAACATTGAGGACTGTCAGCGCTTGAGGAAATGAATAGAAAGACATAATATTTGCTGGTAATTAGCGGTGTTTGCTAAAGCAATTACCATCCATCAAGCTTGTGCCACGTTCTATGCAAAAATTTTAAATAAATAATAAAGTCTAAAAATAATAAAAACACGGCTATAACTTGAAGAACATTTGTATATCGATAGACGGATAGATAAATGCGTGTCAGCATATTCACAAAAGAGGGGCTTTTGTTTTGAAGTCACGCTAGTTTTATTACACATGCTATTTATTTATGCTTACAAAACCCAGTGGCCGTGTTGGGATAATTCTCCATCATCAGGGATTGTTTGTTGTCGGAAAGCAATCAGAGGGCATTTGGAGGGGATCAAGATGGGAAGACTCAGCCCCGGGATGACTGTCAATCATCTTCCCATCAGTAAATGGGTTTCTGCAGGCGAGAGCTACAGCAATATTTCCCTCAGGCTAGCACCATGATATCTGGACTGGGGCAGAACAAAATGGAAGATTAAGACTACCAGGGATAGACTTTATTTATTTATTTAGACAGGCTAAGCCTATTAGAAGTGGCTAAAGTTTCAGAAAGTGAGAATTTGAGATGTTTTCTTTTTTTAGAAGCGTTGCAAACAAACAAAGATGACAATAAGCGCTATGGACGCCGCATGGCTTGGAGACATCTCAAGCGCAGCTAGCATCCGGTGTCGGCATGCTATGAAGTGATGTCATCACATGAGAAGTGTTTCTAAATATTCTTGGCTTAATGTCACACAAATGTGATTTTGTTTTTAGCCCTTGGAGAGGTACTTAAGCTTCTCCGTAACTCCAGCAACATTTTAGCACTGAGGGAAAAGAAGCAAACAGCATTCTAATGAACCTGCTGCTTCTTTTTGCCTAGTGGTAAAAAAACTAGCATGAAGCTTCACAGTCTCATTGCAACAAATCTTCAGTCTCTGGAAAACTTTGCTGAAATGTCCATAACTTCAATCTGAAATACTCCAACTATATATATATATATATACACACACACACACACACACACAAAAAGTGATACACACACACACACACATACACACACACATATTTATAATATTACTAATAGAAATATTATATCATCATGAATACTGCTATTATTTTATATGGGTCTATTATTTATAATAATTATTATTATTACTACAATAATAATAATGTTATACACTGCTATACAACATGATTTCTTTTTTATTATATATGCATTTAATTATTAAAATAATAATACAATTAGTAATATCTTTATTATTATTATTATTGATAATTATATAAATGTATATATAATAATAATAATAATAATAATACATACATTTAATAATAATAATAATAATAATAATAAAATTATAATGATATTACTGATACCTAATTTAATTTCTTTGAATAATAATGAAAAATAATAATAATAAAATAATACAATTAGTCAAATAAATGAATACACTTATGATTTAATTAATTCATTAAATTATTTAATGTTATTTGTAAATTAATTCATAAATGAATCAGAGTAAAATAATTAATATATTAATTAAATATAAGTAAATAAATTATTTAATACATTAATTTAATTTAATAATACAGGTGCATCTCAATTAATTAGCAAGTCATAGAAAAATGCATTTACTTCAGTAATTCAACTCAAATTATGAAACTTGTGTATTAAATTCAATTCACGCACAATGAAATAGTTGAACTCTTCGGTTCTTTTTGGCTTACATTTGACAAAAACCCACCAATTCACAATCTCAACAAATTAGATTATGGTGACATGCCAATTTGCTAATCAACTCAAAACACCTGCAAAGGTTTCCTGAGCTTTCAAAATGGTCTCTCGGATCGGTTCACTAGACTACACAATCATGGGGAAGACTGCTGATCTGACAGTTGTCCAGAAGACAATCATTGAAACCCTTCACAAGTAGGGTGAGCCACAAACATTCACTGCCAGAGAAGCTGGCTGTTCACAGGAGTGCTGTATCCAAGCATGTTAACAGAAAGTTGACTGGAAGGAAAAAGTATGGAAGAAAAAGATGCGCAACCAACCAAGAGCTGAAGGCCGGCCACTGTCAAACATTGTTTTCTTATGAAGTAATTTGCTGATATAGTCAATTAGCCAAACACCTCACAATTAAAAGAACCAAAGGCTTACTTCAATCTGTGTGCAATTAATTTATTTAATACACAAGTTTTACAATTTGAGTTGAATTGCTGAAATAAATGAACTTTTTCACTAAATTTTTATTTACTGAGATGCACCTGTAAAATCGATCATATTTAAACCCCATACTAGAAGTAGGCTGTATGGCCCTTACAGGTTGCAGATTTCTGCACTAGTGTCTGTTATAAAAAAGATCAGAAGACATGTGGAGCACGGCATTTGCTTGGCATACAGATCTCCCTCACTCTGGTGAGTCCTGGAGTCTCTGTTATTGTCACAGCAATTACTGGACCACAGGACCGGCAGAGGGGTCCGGATCATCACACACACTCTAATTGGCTGTCTTCACAAGGAGGTTTACTCTAAGCAGACTGACACACTGGGAGGTCAGCAAAAAATATAACAGAAGCTTCAGGTCCATGAATACCAACCCAATATTTGTGTTAATGGTGGCTGGAACTCTAATAGGTTAGTGTGGATGGATAGCCAGTACCTTGTTGGTTGCAGTGTATTACGGGAATGCCTTATCTGCAAGGTATATATAGAAAATGCCATAGAATCTGGCTAAAATTGTATAGGTCTGCATGATTTGCTGCCTACTCTTTGGAATAATCTTCACATTGTGAGCAAACTTATGATACCTTAAAACACTGTCTGTGTGGGAAGGTTCTGGAACAGCGTCAATATAAATATGTAAGTGTTAGACAGGAAAGCTGATTCACCTGCATTCCCCGGAGCACAGCAGCTCTTATGTATAATGAGAAAGTGCACAACCCACTGCGCCACGAATAAAACAAAAGGTGAATAATTTTAATCAGGATAATCATGAACTCAGGTTTCAATTTCATTTGTTTTTGTTTATATTTTTGCAGTCAGTTATTTTAAAGCACTGCTACACCTTCTATTCCCTTTATGAAAAAAAATATCTCTCAAGTTTAAAAAACATAAATAACATCTCATACTGCGTTACTCAAAGTCTGCAGATTTGAATTTGAATTCAAATATTTTGAATGGAATTATTTCAAAATATCTGGAATATGCTATCTTAATTAATTTTATGTCTTTATAATCTTATCAACAAGTGTAATTTTTTGTCTTTTTTATTTTCCCTAACAAATAATAAAACATGAGACAAACTCTTTTATTTATTAATTAATTAAATAAATTATAATGAATTCACTATTATTATTTTATTTTGCAATTACAGTTACACAGTTTAATGATCAATTGAATGAAATAAATAATCATAACATATATTATATTTTAATAATAACATAAATATATTTAGAATAGTTTTTGTTTTTGTCAGTTTACATCTATTTTTATTTCTCACAGATTTTAGGAGAAACATCTGAGACTGTAGACAGTAAAAAGAAATTAAATAAAACATTAATTCAATTTTTTTAAATTTATTCTATATTGTGTCACCAATTTAAAAAAACTGAGGAAACTTGATAGTTGAAGTTTAGAGTTAAATTAAACATAACTGAGACAAAGTTGCTTGCTTTTTCAATACTTTGTTTCCTTTTGGTCCTTTGAGAAAACCGCCCCTAAATTACCTGCACTGTTGCTAGGCGAGAAACACACCTCAGTGTCAGACGTCTGCGCCGATGTCACATTTGGCACCAAGAAACACCCAGTGGAGAAGATTCAGGGCTCTTAGGTTCTAATACAGCTCCCCTTGTAAACAAGGGCCCATCACAGACATCCACTGTGTTCATTTTCCAGATGCTGCACAACAAACATTTTATGCCAGCGGAAGAGTTTTGTCTGTCCATAAGAGCATGAAATTAGCCTGTTTAACAGAACTGAATTCATTTGGAGCTCCTAAAATAATAGCGCATGCTGCTGCGATGCTCCAAAAGGAGCTGTTGCTAATCGACAGGCTTCCTTTCTCGCCCCTCAGAGAGAGAAGACTGTTTTGGAGTGAAAGCAGATGCATCTGTCACAGACCGAGATGTGACATTTCAAAATGTGCGTTAACAGATGGAGGATTGTTTATATTTATGAATGCTGCCGCGCAATGACTACACATTTAGCACTGGAGGGAAGAACGCCCGCGCCACGCGTAGAAATGTCAGGGAAAGAGTGCGACGCCTTCGCTAGAACCGATTCTGAATCCTGGCAGAGCAGCTGAATGTCAAAAGGTACGGCTCGGTTATAGCAGTTAAAATGAACAAAATGAGAAGATTTAGAATTGGTAGAAGACTGTCGGGAAAAATGTGAGACTCATATGTCATACTGCAAATATATATATATATATATATATATATATATATATATATATATATATATATATATATATATATATATATATATATATACACACACACACATATGTAAACACATATATATGTACATGCAGCCAAGTCTTTACTGTCAATTTTGATTCACTTAAAGGGGTAGTTCACCCAAAAATTATGTCATTTACTCAGCCTCATATCTTTCTTTGTTTTATAACACACAAAAGATGTTTTGGAACATGCTAGTTTGGTTCCTACTGACTTATAGCCTGTTTACACCAAGAACGATAAAGATAACTATGAAGGTAACGATATTAACAAATTATATTGTCTGTTTATTCTAAGCGCATTCTTGTCTTAAACTATTGAGCTTGTGTTAGTAGGACTGATTCCGATTGGGTGATTTTCTCATTCAACAGCCGAAAAAAAAAAATCATTCTGAAAGTGATTCCAACAACATTCTGGATCGTTGGGAGAACTTCCGTCTGGAAACAAAGATGCTATGACACCAAATTCCCTCAAGAAAGAAGAAAGCTGTCGACAAACGCTTATGAGGATCAACTAAATAATGGATTGTCCAATGTATATGAAATATTTAAAGTTGTGGCAAAGAATCTTTAAAAAACTTTGGAGAGTTTTACACACTGGCCTGCTATTGTAGCAACATTTTCAAGTCCCAAAATGTGACACTGATTGAAATGAACTGTAATTGGTTATTTTACATGTCGTTCAAAGGCTTCAGGGGCGGGTCAGGCTTGGCCAGTGAAAGCTACCGTGGACCCGTCAGTCTGAAGGTCTGGCTACGCAGGACTATATATTCATAATTATCATCCTCAGTGTGAACGTGGCATAACACTATATTTTTTGTCCACACAGACCATTCATATCGTTAATAAAAGTATTAATTACTGAGTCAGTCTTGTAGATCATACTCGAAAAACATCAGACATTAGCGCTGTGTTAAGAGTGCAACGAAAAATGTACCTCTGAAGTACCTTTGTAAATAGACATACCAATACAATTATTTAGTACTATGGCCTGTACAGTATATCCAAGTACCATGGTATTACCGTCTGACAGCTGGTTTAGGCCCAGTACTTTATAGTGAAAGATAGAATAGAGACAGAAGAAGAAAGAAAAACAGTGAAAACGAGAGGGGAGTGGAGGAAGCTTCCAAACCAGTCACCGCTCATCAGTTCCTCAGGCGCTGTATTGATCGGCTCAGCAGGCTGGATATTAGAGAGGTAATTCACTTTTTAGATAGAAGGCGTAGGGGAGCATGGGCTGCCCCATTTGTTACCCAGGCTGAGGAAATCATTGATACTGCCACACTGTCAGGGGGACCCCTGCGGAGGACAGGGTTTGATGAGGTGGGACGCTCAGACACAAAGATTGGAGGACACCTGTCTTCTTCATCTCCACCTGAATTCACACGCAAAATGGATCAAGCCGCACACTTTACATAGAGTTCAGCTAGGGACAATAGAGGATTTTTAAAACCGGAAAGAACTGAGCAATTTCAGCTTAGTACTTTGAGAAAGACATATTTGGGAAAAAAGCTATTATTGTAACTTGTAAAAAACCTGACAGGTAGCAAAATGGACAGCTAAAATGAACTTTAATGAGTTTTTTACTTCAGTGTCTTAATTGTCAAAAGAATGCATTTGTTTACAGTGTTTTTATTCTTCTGCATCTGACCTGATTCTTTAATGTTTACCTCAATGCCGACTGGAGACTCTGATCAGCACATTTATAACATCAACCGTCAGCCATCAATCACCAAACACGTCTTAAAATGCAGTTTCATCACAAACAACCTCAGGGGAAACATATTTGGTAAATATTAAAATCAACTGAATGAATTACGTTTTCATTTCCTTACATCTCACAGATGAAAACGATACGGACACAGTTTTCAATATCCTCCGCTGTGTCTGCATCTGTCCAGGAAAATTAACAATAGTTCAGGCATTCGTTTCAATACTGACAACATCAATGTGAGATAGCAAAATTGTTGTTTTGATGTCTAAATATGATACATTATAAGCGTATTTATGAGTATTTCCAATTACAACGTGGCAGCTGCCATTGCATAAATGACAATAAATACATCAGATTTGCACTGAAAAGCTTTATATGAGTTTTCCAAAAGTTGTACGTAAAAGAAAACTGACATCGAAAAAAATATTGATAAAATATTGCTGATTACATCAGAGTTCAAAGCAACAAAACATGGTTTTTGTGCAACGACAATTTGCTCTCCACTGACATAAATGAGAGTCAAAATGAGTTCAATTGAGAGGGAATCACATGTTATTTAACAGACAATGCAGACGGGACAGAGGCACCTTGTATGTGACACAAACCCTCTTTTTAGGTCATTATTGAGAGTAGACTATGGATGATCAAAACAAAAGGAAGGGAGAGAAGATGAAAGCCAAAGAAATCAAAAGCCACCGAGCCTCGCAGGAAAATAGGCCAAGTTACAGCAAAATTCTTATCTGCATGTCATTTACACAGCGAATAGGAAGAGAATCATGGGAAATGATAGAGAAGAGGAAGTGGAAGGGAAGATGAGAGTGGAAGGAGTGCGAGGGTTTCTAACCTCTGAAGTCTGCAACTGCTTTTTGGAGGGCAGACGGAAAAGAATAGGGGATGAGGGTTATAAATGAGACAAGGGCAAAAGAGAAAGAGCTGAAGATGTGGGTTGTTTCAGGGATGATACATGGCACTGGCCAACTAATTGCTGTTGATCTTTCTTTGTGCATGATCCTGATTGGTTGCCTGTTGCCATCGAATGGCCGTTATTAGATGGGTTACACACAAAGCCTAAAAGACACACGGACACCGCCGTCTGTCTCGAGAGAAAATTAAATTCTGCATTCCCTTTAACTGGTGCAGCACTTTTCCCTAACAACCCATATGGATAGATGAGCCGTCTGCACATAGTTGAGGCGTCTGAGACATTATCATGCTTCACTAAAGACAAGCACCATATGCAGTTGTTGTGATTGCACTCAGGCTTTGCTGTGGACTCAAATAGCGGGAAAACAGCTGCTGGGATTTGAAGGGAAAGCATTAAAGTCACATAGCCTCCGTGCTAAACCAATAACAGGCAGCTCTCTGAAATAGAGCGAAGTGTGAGCAAACGTCAGGGTTTCCTTCTTTTGTTTTTGTTGCAGTGTCAAGCCTCAATCGGGTAATTTTGGCCATTTAGAGGGGGCAGAAAACAAATGGACCATTAAAATGAGTGGAAAGATCTACAGAGACAAACCGGGGAATGGTTTCAGATGGGAGGCAGGGTAATCGAGCAGACAGCGGAGGAAAGAAAGGTACAGACGGAAGCGTTTTAGTGTTGAGGCAGGTTAAATAAACATTCGACTTGTGTGATTGTCTGACTCACATAAAGGGGAGATCAGGGATGCTTGGAACATGGGGTCAGTTGTAAATCCGTCGGTTTAACTGCTTATAAATTATGGACAGGGATAAAAAGGCTATCAATCA
Source organism: Puntigrus tetrazona (assembly GCF_018831695.1). Lineage (NCBI taxonomy): Eukaryota > Metazoa > Chordata > Actinopteri > Cypriniformes > Cyprinidae > Puntigrus > Puntigrus tetrazona. The sequence continues at coordinate 20,466,776 of NC_056718.1, forward strand.
GGACCACCGGCTTCTGAGGAGAAAGTCTGAAGACTAAAGTCTGAAGTCTGATTCTGTCATCTCTCAAAGTTATTGACATTTGTTATATACACTGCCTTGCAAAACTTTGGGGTAGTACATAATTCTTTTTTTTTTAACTGCATTAAAGTAATCGAAATTAAAGATCTTAAAAAAGATTGATATTTCAACACTTCTAATGATATAAAATATTTCTTGATTACCAAATTAGCATATTAGTTATTGTTAAACTAAACCACTTTTTTAAAAAACTGTTGCTTAAAAATAAATAATAAAAAAAAAAAAAAAATATATATATATATATATATATATATATATATATATATATATATATATATATATATTTATATATCTCTCAGAGGAAAAACTAACTAAAAGATAGATATAGACAGATAGGCAGACAGACAGATTTAATTTGTCAGATGTAAGAATATTAACATTTAAGATAAATATCACCAAAAACACCAAGTTCCAGATGTTAAAGCAAGCAGTGCTACAACCATCCCCGCTTTTAGTTGCTTGTTTTAAGTTGAGTTGAAGCGAGAGCCGTAAACAGCCTTCTAGTCACTTACACAGAGCGGTGCATCAAAGCTAGCCTTTATATGATATGAATAGTCTAATTGAGGTCAGAATGTTGGGCAAATGAAAAGCATGTGATTTTTATTTTTCTTTTGCAGTCCTCTTCAGAGAGCACTGACGATTGTAGTCTATTGTGCTTTTGACTTTGACCGTAATGGCCAGTGGTATTAATAGACGTCCGGGAGAAATGAAAGCATGCACAAATGATTAATTGTATTTTTTTTTTGTAATCTTGAAAGCACTGCCAAAAGCTGATGCTTTTATCTATTACCACTTATTACGAAGACCAGCTTCCTAAAGAAGTCCTAAGTAACTTGCTCAAGGGCACTACGACTGCAGCAGCAGGAAGTGACATCAGTAATCCCTCATCCTGTTCACGCCTAATCCTTTTCAGTATCAAAACACTAGCCTTTCAGCTGACAGCCAAGATCATTAACCACTAAGCTACCTCTGAAGGGTGCAATTGGTGAAGAAAAGTCTATTTGAAGAAATCGAGAAAACAGTTAGCCACTCAATCATCACACTGTCCTGATGTGTCTAATCTGCTGCTACGACTACTTTTTGACCTTTCAAAGATAGACATCCAAATGTGAAAAGAAATCTGTCCTTCCTTTTCACTTCAAATATGATTTCTGGACATTTGCTGATCTGAAGGTGGCAACCAGGGGACGCCAGAGGGCAAAGGGTCAAAGCGGACCGCCCTTTCATAGCCAATGAGCCCCCCTTGCCACAAAGAGCTGAAAGAGTAGGCAGGTGGGGCTTTCAGTAGGTCACAAAAGAGAAAATTACATCTTAAATTCGAGGTTTAAGCTATAAAACCAAATCAATTGAAGAAAGAAGTCCTTCATCCCCTAACTCTGGAGTCTGTGCACGGCTCGTTCTGGAGCAGACGCTTAGATGTGGAAAGTGGGTCAAATGGATATAGCTTCTTCTCTGGAGGGGCTCTGCTGCCTTTCTGAAGTTTTTCCCCTCCTCGCGGGTCTCAAGAGACCCGGCTGCTACGACCGACTCATATGCAAACCTCTGTCTCGAAACGCTGCCAGGGTGCAGCTGGGCATCATGGATAGAAATGTCAGCCGCTTTCTACAAGTAGCTCGCGACCTCTCTCACCTGAAAATCTTACTTATGTTACAAGCTAAGCTACTGTTCACGGTATCACTTCTGTTTGAATGCTCTTCTTGGTTTTTCAGGTAATTTCTAGCTATTTTAGGTGTTCTGAATTATCAAATGCAATTTACAGTACATAAATCACTATACGTGCTGTGATGGACATGGCATTTTATATGAATGAGTTTTATATTGTAAAATTACAAGCTTGGGTCTAGACCATTGTTAATTTTGTTGACGAATAACGAATTTTAAATGGTGCACAAGTACTCTTAAACAGCGAATGAACAGAGAACGATGTCGAATTGTCCGTTTTGTCAGCCATTCATGTAAACAGAGTCTATTTCGTCTTAAGTGAACATAACGGTAGGCAGAACATTTATCAGTACATTGCATCAGTTGTATCCATGAATTCAGTTTTAAAGGGATAGAAGCCCAATTTAGTTGCTATTGTCCAAATCACTGATGTTAATCAAGCAACAAAACTCAAAAATCAGTTACTGCTCTTAACTCAATCACTTAGCACTTAGTAGTCCAAAAGATTAATTAATTTTTTTTTATGTAAATAAATATATGCCGGCTTGAAATAATGAATAATATGGTAAACAATTTGTTATAAAAAAAATGCATAATTAGCTTATATAACCACTGGTATTTAATTTAAAAAGAAATCAGTGTCTATTATGATGAAACCTTAATGTCAAACATAATGAGTTTGGGCATTTTACAAAAATGCATAATAAATACATTACACTGTAACTAAACCTATTCAATTTTCAGTTCACTAAATTTACTGTAGATCATATGATAATGATAAAACCATATGATATTTAGTCGACTAAAACTAAAACAATTCAGATGACTAAAATATGAGTAAAACTAAAGGGCATTTCAGTCAAAAGACTATTTTCTGTCAAATTAACACTGGTCTAGACAAGAGCAAATCATTAAAATCTATACACAAAAGCTTTTAAAATAAGATAAAAAAGTACCGTTAAAACCTAAGATAACAGATAATGCGTAATTTAAAAAAACACCCAGTACACAATGATTATTTATGCAAATCATTGTACTTCTGTTCTCCCTATTTTTTTGTTTGTTGTTTTTCTTGCCAAAATGGATCATTAGCAAAGCAAGCCTAACAATTCACAACCTGCAGGCGAAAGTTAACTGTATATGCAAATGAGTCTGTTTTTACACGTGGTAGAAAAAAGGGCTCAACGGTACATGTGGGAAGTAGAACGCTTTTACATGTTGTTCTATAGATGAAGTGTCAGCTCATCAGCTGGGCCAAGCCAGCGGAGAAACACAGAGTAATCTCTCTCCTGCACACACACACACACACACACACACACAGCCAGGCTCATCAAAAACCAATAACACCATCCCATCATTAGCCTTCTGTAAGATACACGGCTCACACACCGACTACGTGCCTCTAGATCTCCCATGGAGACGGCTGTGTCACACTAAAGGAGGCTATGAGAACTGCTCTGAAATGCAGCGCCAGCCCTGGAGACTGAATTTATTCCAGCGGCAAAGGCCATATCTGAAGCTGCTTAAGGTCAAACTAATGCCCAGCAGACGCAGAACAAAAGGATTTACAGGTACCTGTGCAATCGTAGGAATTACGAGCAGCCGCTCTAATACTGTAGAGCGCTCTGCGCAATTTAAATAAATAATCGCTAAGCACAATCGCATGCCGACATAATCCAGAGCAAAGTTCTGGAATATGCTAAACATAATTCTTCTAAGAGAATGCGTAATGTTGTGTAAGGGCATGTTATGCTACTAGGCCTGCGAGGGCTGGACTAAATCTTAAAAAATACATGATATTCAACAAACAAGCACACACGGACACAGATATAAACGTAAGTATACTCTTACCACCCTACCATAAAAATGGTAACTGCAATATTATGCAAATTTCAGACACTTGGGAGCGAAATGATAGTAACAATGAATCATAAGGAGAACAGACTCAACAAGCCGTGAATATCTGATGTATATGTGTGTGTGTTTATATATATCACATCATGTAAAGACACAGCAATGCAATGCTGCAAGATAAATCGCTCCATCTGTCTTTTGTATAGAAACTGATTAAATTGCACAGGATTTTTCATATTTTGAAAGCTTTTGTTCTGGATGCGAACAAAGACACGACAAAACAATGCTGTGCTCATGTTTGATATTCATGATGAAGAGTCAATTTTTCGGGCTTTCATTTTTTATGTAACATATTGAAACTTAAAGCTGTTTTGTTTTCCGCAAAGCCGCGCAAACACAAATCACATAACATGTTCATATCGTAATCTCACTGTAATCTCCAGATCTAGAGGGAAAAACAGGTTTCCATTTGTAAATAAGAATCTAACGCTGTCTCCAAAAAAAACTAATCTCAGTAAACATAAAATCAAAGAAAACTGCATAAAAAAATAACTGAATGGTTGTGCTTTTGTTCAGAACCCCGATGCTATTAAACTTTTAACTATTACATTTAAGCTTTTAACTTTGCCTGTTTATGCTACACAAATCTACATCTCAAATTATGCAGCATGCTGATGAAAAGTTAATAAAAATTGTATACCGGAAGACAATAGCAACAGCCTTGTAACCCCTAAAACCACATAGCTACACCCTAACAACATATTTTATTTCTCATTCAATCACAAAGCAGATTTTCTAAAAGTTCTGAAGATTCAATTGCCTGAATCCCGCTGGGATTCGACAAGCAATTAGTGTAATTATACCAATTACTTGTCGAAATGCTCTTTTTGTTCACGGTGAATTCAACTATTTTTGTCCGCTAGTATCATCCACCGCTTTCTTCTCGAAGAGAGTCAGTCTGCTTTTTTAATAATTGACCTCTGGCAGCATTTTAATTTGACTAATGTCATCAATTATTCTCCCGATGTAATGAAGTTATTTGTGCCAGAAATAAATAACCTACATAAAAAAAGGCCCAACTCAAGCCTGTTATCATAATTCGTTAAACTGTATTAATCAAAATGGTCCGTAGTCAATTGAGGTAAAAGCTTTTCCTTCCCAGTTTGGACTGAGGCCCAATTTACGAATGCCGCTTAGGAGAGTGCACGGATCAATAACGGCCGTGAACCGTCGCTCGGGTTCAACATACTGTACATCTCCAGAGGTACAGGAGTAATCCACAAACTACAGGTTAAGAGCAAAGTTGAACAGTCTACAGTAGTCAACCCAATTACTGGTGATTTTTTTTAAATCAGCAATAACGGAGATGATAAGGAAAATGAGCATTATATATATATATATATATATATATATATATATATATATATATATATATATATATATATATATTATATATATATATATATATATAAAATATCAGCATTGCAACAATAACACATCTATGTGCTAGTTACTATGTGTAAGCTACGCTCTGTAAACGAAACAACTTGTTTCAGACCAAAAAAAAAATTTTGTTAAATGTAATATGCCATCGGTCTGAATGTCTGGCTACGTAGTTGTGATTGTAGTATGTTCCTTGTTGTGATTAGAATATTCCTTATAAAACACTTTAACATAAGTTAAAGTATTTTACCATAGGAAAAAATGGCGCACATCGTCTTTAAGCATGCAGAAACAGTCTATAAACCAGAGGCGCTGATTTATATGGAGCATGCAAAAGTGTTTATTTCTAATGAGGCAGAGAGGATAGACTGCTAGGTGAAGATGAAAGATGGAACATACAGAGCATGTGGATGTGTGTTTGTCCAGGTGGGCTTTAGGTAGGAAAGTGGGATAGGGACACAGCTCATTAATTGGAAAATGGGACTCCTGGCGATGAGGCTAAGGACATCTGTTCCCCTGACAGGACGTTTGCGGCCAACTCTGCACCACATTGCTTAAGGAAACGTTGTGCTTTCCATCAAAAAAATGAAATGGATCCTTGTCGCAGACTGCGACGATACATTTCCACAGCTATTAACATCTTATACCAAGCAAAGCTTATACATTTTCAATTTTTTTGTGTAAGTTTATAACACTATACGTTGTGTTATATTGCCAATTCAGTTTCAGAAAACCAGCTAGGCTAATTCCGCTCTAAAGGCTTGTCACATTTACCGTTGATCTGTGAAATTTCAAGTCATTCACCGTAATCAACATCTCTATATTTATTCACTACTGTGGATTTCCTCTTTCACTATAGGTTGCTAATGAAAAGGCAAAAAAAATACATTTGTTGCAGTCTCCATTTACCACTATAAACGTTTAACCACTGTAAAAGTTAAAATAGATTGATAGATATATTGATCTTTCCCCCTTCTAACCACCGCAATCAATCTCTCTGGGGAAGGTGGAGGGTTTCAGAGGAACTCATTGCTTATTGCATGCTCGCTGCAAGCGTATGCAACATAAACCAAACAACTTGTGCCGAGCAGTTTAACGCTGTGAACATTATTAGTTAGCTTAAACGAGCCATCAGCCTGTGCCATCTACAGTTCTAAGACAGTAATTGACATTTATTGTAGTTTCTATTCACCCCTATATAACGTTAATTATATAAACATAACTTCCACTTTTCAAATCCGTGGAAAGGGTCCATAGATTAAATCCCTTGGCACATCTATGGTAAAACCAGTTGGAAATGTCATTTATGTGCTATCCCATCTGTTGCACTTTTTATTTGCAGCTAATGCAAAAGGCTTGCATTCATCTCCATGTGTTTTATTGTAGTTGATGAACCCCTTAAACACGACAGCTGTTTGCATTGAAATCGTCTTATGCTGATCAAGTTAGCATTAACGTGACCTGGTAAAACAGGCAAATGGAATAGCCGAGACCGCTGGGTTTTGTGCGGCTACAATTATGTTCCCTCCCCTAACCCCACTTACATCCAAATTGCTGCCATGGGAGACCTTTTGAGAATAATGGTGAAATGGCTACACAATCATGCTACTAACACTGCTGACCTACAAATAATTGGGAAATGAGTTAGCTTGAGGCCTGCAGGGTTGTGTGTGTGTGTGTGTTAGCAAGAGAGTTTGTGGTTTGGTTCATTTGCTGATCTGAACTGCCTGAAGTATTGTGCCTCCCTCCTCCAATCACCTTCTGAGGAGCAGGTGCAAGATGGGAAATGGAGAGCTACCCCCTAACCATATGCCACACACACACACACACACACATACATCTCCCCCCTAAAACTGTCTCTCTGTGATAGGCCAAATGAATAGGCCCCAGCAGCCACAAATGAAGGGCTCTGGTGTGCCTGGCGTAGAGATGGAGAACAAGAGGGTGTCTGGGCCATGCTGCTCCCTGCAGAGACGAGTTGGACCCCAAGGCGGTGAGGTCAGTGCGCTTCTATAGGGAGGCAGGGGAGTGTGCCGGGACCATTTGCGCCGCAGACAAAGTGACAGGGGCCGAGCGTATCCAACAAGCCCAACCGGCCGGAAATGACACAAAGGCAAACAATTTGGTTTGCTGCCTGAGTAGCACTGGCGCGAGGCGAGCTGTGCACCCTGTTTTAATGGAATCACAACTGCGCACAAAGAGTGAGAGGGGGGTAAGCACAGCGCCTTTGCTTTCGTGGCCCCCATCAGGCTTTCAGCTGATAAATAAAATGATGCCGTAAAAAGAAATGGTTTAAAAGGCAAATGAAAATGCTCAGTTGTTTTAAGGTAGACTAGACACAAACATTGCATTCAAATTAAAAGTATGTTTAAATTTAAAGCAGCTAAACAATAATAGTATACATTTTAAAAATGATTCTTGAGCATCAAATTAGCATCAGAAAAAGAATAATTTCTGAAGGATGATGTGAAAATTCAGCTTGAATAAATTCACATAAATTCTGAAGGAGGATAAATTCAATAAATTTTTTTTATACAAGTATATATATATATATATATATATATATATATATATATATATATATATATATATATATATATATATATATATATATATACTTGAACCCTCAAAGCAAATCAACACTTGTTTGCAGTCATTTAAAACGGCATGATGAATGGTTTCTGTGAATTTTAGACGAGGATTAGACTCACTAACAAATAATATTGTGCATCTAGCCCAAGCCTGTGGGACAGAGAGCAGGTTTAGCCAGAGATCCACGAACCTGAACCTGGATCATCAATCGCATGGTGTAACGGCTTCTGCTGCTGCTTTTAATTTCCCCAGTGCCTCTGAGTCCTGACTCCGTACCGCTGGAAGGAGTTTCACTTTAAAGTGACAAAGGCATTTACTGAGGGAGAAATTATGTCAGTCGATGCCGGACTCTGAGCCGCCCGCTCTGATGGGAGAGGGTCATTTCTTTGCAGGAGGATGCAAACTTCTGATCTAAAGCCTCCAGTGTCAGGATCATTTGCATTTAATTGCAAGACCAAAATCCACTCACATGGTGAAGGTTTCCCATCAGAGTGTGCTATGGGAAGCTATTAAGCCTGGATCAGTACAGCATGTGTACCTGGATGAAAAACCAAGTATGGCTGGTCACCAACTTATGTCGTTAGATGCTGTTGTACTGGTGAAGGATTAAATTGTTTAAGATGAGGTGAGATATTACTGTACTTCTCACATCATTTACAATTCCTATGATGGTTTAGGCAAACTGAATCAGTATGATGATGGCAATCAAACAGTCCATTTAAATTCAGCCTGAATCATTCTAGAATCATGCAGCTTGATGTAAATTAGAGTGTATTCAGAAATTAGTTTATAAAATTAGTCTCTAATTCAATTTAAAATTATGCCATTGGATTTTGGTGACCTTTCCCTTTAAGGATTAAATATGAAACAATAACATTAGACAATATTAGTTATTGTATTAATTAACAATGAGTAATGGAATTGTTAAAGTATTTGTTAATTTCGGTTAAAGTTTTTTAACTGTTTAACAGCAAAAAGCCAAAAATAAATAAATAAATAAAAATTAATATATATATATATATATATATATATATATATATATATATATATATATATATATATATATATAAAGATTAGATGGTACAGTTAAAAAGTAAAAAAAAAAATAAATAACAGAAACAAAAGTAAATGAAATAAGTTAAAGTTGAGGACTAAAATGTTTTAAACTCAAATAAACAAAGTCAAAGCTAAATAGAAATATAACAACAAATAAAAATGTCAACGTTAAACAATATTATTTATAATAAATATTATATTATTAAAATTAGAATATAAACTTTTATAGAACTTTTATACTAATATAACAGTATACAAAGCTACACACACACGTTCATCATATTGATGTACTCATGGAAACCGGTCATATTGAGGTTATTATTAATATTGTCAGCCTTTTTTCTTAAAACATTACCTCATCCCCAAGACAAGACCATAGAGATGTAGAAAAAATGAACAGCACTATCAGATTTAATTTAGCGTAGATTTCTACATTTATATAACAATCTCTGAATAAGTGACATCCATCCCGTACACGGAGCAAATTAAAGTCTGATTGTTACGTCAATTACAGGTTTAATTCCACAGATTGAAATCCACTTGCCTGCCCGATAGCAACATTTTTGTTCTGTCAAAGTCAGTTTAAGGCAAAAAGTGTTAATTTCACCATCGGTTCTCATGAACATTTCAGCCTGCCAAGTCACTCATTGATTTCCATCAAATCCATAACAGAGCGGCTGTGCCAAGAATACATCTAACTTTCACACCTAATGTGGCCGATCACAAAATCAACAGATTTCATATTCAGAACAAAGGCCGACCAACCATAACCCGACGTCACAGTGAGCACGCAAGTCATCTGAGTCCACGCTATTGTTACGACAAAGGTAATCAATCACTCCTTTGTGCAATTGGCATTCTGGTGCGGACTGGTGGAAGTGTGCAAAGATAATGAATGAGAAGACTGGAGCACATGTCCTAGCCCCAGGAGACGAGCTGTCACAGAGGGGATGTGACGGGGGCGTTTGGATGAGGAAGGATCACGTGACTTGTCTTGTCTTCACAGCTAAGATGAGAGGTGAGGAGAGCAGCTTCTTAATACACTCAACTGGACAATGATGAAACAAAGAAAATGGTATTAGGACAGATTAATGACTGGGCAAGTGGACATCTATTAAAAAGAAACATTAATATTTGATGGATATAGATGGATAAGAATGTTAGTAAGAAAATCTTTACAGTGTGGAAGTGTTAAAAGTTTCTTTAAAATGAATTACAAAAGATGATGAAAAATTACAATTAATTAAATATATTTTAATGTTTGCTAAGAAAAACCTCTAAATGAAAATAGTTCGAAGACAATAAATAATAATAAATAATTATATATACAGTTTAATAAATCATTATGTAATGACATTTTTAATGACTATATATTACATCTATGTTTTACTACATATTATATATTTAATTCATATAATACATTATAAACGCACATTACATATTATTTATTTGTAAAATACACTCAAAATGATTTTCTTATGCAGTATCTTATGCACACCAAATTTGGATTTTATTAATTTAAAAATGCTGCAATATTGTGAAATATTATTACAGTTAAAAATAATTTTGCTTTACATTTATTTTAAAACGGCATTTACTTCTGCAATGTCATTGTTAATGCACACTTAATAAATATTTTTATTTTAAAAAACTTTTGAACAGTAGCGTGTGTGTGTGTTTATATATATATTTATATATATATACATTTTGGTAAAATAGTTTAGTCCACTTCTCCACTTCCTGTGAAGCAATATATTAACACAGAGATTATCAACCTCAATGCTGTGTGGATGTGGCTAGACAAAAGTGATTTAAGAGAGCTAATTTAACAGGAAATAGACTGATAAAATACACCAAAGCACAGTATTTTTGATGAACCCCTTAATGGCCATCTTAAATTCATTTGTAATCAGCTCAATTGCTGAGCCACTGCTAGTAGGAAAAAAAACAGTTAATCACACCTCCAAGGACATATTAAGCAAGTAAAAAAAGCTAAGGCGCTAATATGACGTCCTGCCGATACCGCCTCAGGGAACATGGAGTCCCAATTTGACGTTCAAACCAAATTTGACTGTATAACAATGATGATTGCAAAATAATGGCCTTGAACCCCCTGGAGAACAGTCCAGGTTTGCTAAACTGCCTCTCAGGCAAGTCGAAAATTGGCACAGACAGCGGCGTGTCTCTCAGTTACTTGATCAAGCATTACAGGCAACTCAATGTTATTTATTTTTTGGAGCACCAGCTTAATTTCGCTCCGAAAACTGTAATAAGATTTGGTTGAATGTGAGGTGTAGGTGGTCTAACAGAGAGTCTTGGATCATTTCCATACATTTACGCACAGCTTTCTCTAGTATTACGCTCTCTCTCTCTCTCTCTCTCTTCCTCTCACCTCACGGCCAAGGCTGGTATTAAACTCCTTGGGGATTATTGCTATTTTCCACCCTTGATATGAACGCAGGAGATGCACAGATGAGGCACATGGCCCACCGCATGCACACACAATGAGGATATTATGCTAATGGGTGGCATGTCCGTTTCCCATGGTGCTCTTCTCATTTATACAAAATGCCATGCGAAAGAAGGCAAACTGCAGTGTTGAGTGGGACAAAGGGAGTCTGTGCTGTTTGCTGAGATTCGGTTAACCCCAAAACAAACATAAATAGCAGTACCTCACTAGTGAAAGAGAGTCTATAAGCTGAGTTGTGTCTATTTTGCAGTCATCGGTTTACTTGTAGCCGTTTGTTGTTTAACTCCGAACATTTGATTTTTCCTCTTGAAGGTGTAGGCACCATGATTGAGTGTTTACACAGCTGGTGTTAACTGGTGTTCTGTTGGACAGCATGTGCAGCAGAAACTTGGATTAACTCTGCTGGAAGACATCTTAGTGTGATTTGGATCATCTTAAATTTCAAAATGTCTTAACTGGTTTAAAATGGGCAATGCTAGTTGTTACTGACACGAGCCATACCATATACCAGATATATATATATATATATATATATATATTTTTATTTTTTTTTTACAATTTCTGAATATACAGCCTCATTTTGTGTCACATGATTCTTCTGAATTCATTATCATATGCCGATATGCTCTCGGATCTCAAAAAACATTTTTATTATCAGTGTTGAAAACCTGCGTTGCTGGGACAACTGGATCAATTCATGGGACATGGGATATTTCTTAAGGTCATGCATTATACTATAGGGTAACATTTTACAATAAGGTGTCATTAGTTAATGTGCTAACTAATGTAAAAGCTTGCTGCCGTCACTAGCCGATTTTCAATCCAAGAGAATATGCGCAACATTTGTTTGGTAAATAATTACTGAATTAACAAAATTAATGAGGAAAAAAACCCTGTGAAACAGTGAATGTACTATTATTATCGTGAATGTACACAAATACTAAATATTTGAATAATGTCTTACTTTTATACAACCACAAATGAAGAAGTAGGCTAATGTAAGTTGTTTTCACTTTGAAGGTAGGAAAAAAAAAGAAGTGACAACGCAGCTTGTTCATTGTCATAATAAAATACTTGTAAAAACAAGACAAAACTAATTAATTATTTTGAAATGCTGTAGGCTGCTTATCATTACAATATCCAAGATCTTCAGAACAAAATGAACACACTTTTAACTTGCAACGTAGCCTACTAAAGAAATATCAAATTATATGTTTGAGAAGTAAATTAATTATGCGCTTTTGAACTGGAAAACCGTGCTTTAACATGAGCAATACAAACTTAAGCTTAATTAAAGATTAATGAAGACTGTATACTAATATGAAATAATGTTATCTTTTAAAATTGCCCGATTTCAAAAGCGATGCTTATGGCGTAGTATGTGTAAAAATGTGTTGCTGTACATGTACTTGTTGTTGATTTGAACTATTGACTGCTGGACAGGGCCCCAAAATTCTTCTCTTTGTTAATGTTGTTAGGTAATAAAAAATACAATAATTCATTGTTAGTTCACAGTGCATTAACTAATGTTCACAAACACAGCTTGCGGATTTAATAATGCATTAGTAAATTTTGAAATGAACATTATTAATAAAACTGTAGAAGTATAGTTCAATCTTTTTTCATGTTAACTAATGTAGTTGTAATTTTGGCTTATTGTGAAGTGTTACATAATATTATATATAATTTATAATATTCATATATATTTCATATTCAAATTCAAATTCAAATTTTATTTGTCACATACACATACATACATGTAATACGACATGCAGTGAAATGTTCTTTACAACCGCCCAACATCAAAATAGAAAACAAAAATTTAAATGTATATATAAATATAAAATATAAAAATATGTATAAAAAAAGAAGTGTGCAAAGTAGAATATAAAAATAAAATAAAATAAAGTATAGAATATAAATATAAATATAAGATATAAAGTGTAAGTGTATTCATCATATATTTAAAAATATTTCTGAAAGTAATATTAAAAACAGTCTATTTTAGGGGATTTTATTTTACACAACACTGTTTTCAACTAAAAATGGAAAGCATGTGTGTTTTGAGCATTTATGAAAACGGTGACATTATGTTTTGCATTGAGGCATATAGTTTTTACAAGTGAAATCGCCAACTATGTAACATTTTGACAACATTGTCTGTATTCAAAACACAAATTTATCTATAGAAGTCATTTATTAGCTGGCCTAAAAACAGGTCGGGAGACTAGGTAAACCACATTAAACCAGCTTATACCAGCAAACCATTTTAGGTTTTGGTGAGCAGTTTAGGTAGTCCAGTCTTTGCTTTATATCAGACAAAGGGTACATAAGCATATGGGAGAGCTCTGGCTAATGACTAGATTTGCTCACCAGTGCGATTTCTACCAAGGGCACTAGTGGACAGCAAGACATATGCACTGGGTTCACGGTAAATGTCAAGCAAGCTACAGCTGCTGGGTCCCAGATGGGTGATCTTTAACTGCTGCCATCTCCATGACCTCACCTGGTAAGGTGCCCTCTGGGGAGTCAGGGCGTCCTGTTTCTATTCCGGACCGAGCAGAGACTGAATATCCACTGTTCCAGGCCAGTGGCATCATCCAAAGGAAAAATGAGTGTAGATAGAGGGAGGAAAAAAGGTAGTTGTACAAGTCTGCAGCCTTTGAACCGCATAATAAATGGAGGGAATGTTAAAAAAGGAGAGCTAAAGGATAAAGAGAGAAAGAAACAGGCCTGTAATTCAATTGCATCATTTAAACTAAGAGATCCAGAACGAAACACAAAAATACAGTGCATTTTTGCAGCCGCTCCCCTCAAAAAAGAACATCGGAGACAGAAGCACAGCCATTATACTGAGCGTAGAGCATTATCAAAAGAGCTGGAAAACAAAACAAAGAGATCCAAAAAAGAGCGTGAGACTAAGACAGCTCCAGCTGAGTTGCCATTCATGAGTAGTTCAGCTAAACAAAGAATCTGAAACACTTGCATGATGGGATACTAGCAGTGGTGGAGGTTTCGTTTGAACTTTGGGGGATGCTTGCGAATTGGACTGCAATCAAATGATTATAACCTGTATAAACATCACAGCTTTCTTTAAATACATAACACTGAACGGAAAAATCATTATTTATTCTGACTAACCACTAATCTATTCAAATTTATTTTCAACGCTGATAAAAAGTAGTACAGTCCATGTACCACACTGCACCTGTCTCCATGTTCCTCTGATGATTCCTGACACAACATAAGGTCTAAATAAACCTTGGCAAACACTTCTCCATGACCTTCATCAATGCAAGTCCCCAGAACAGCTGGAACACATAAATGTAGAATCCTTTCAGTTTAACATGCCTATTAGAGCCAAATTATAAACATATGCTAAGAGTGGGCCGTCTAGGGGGGTTCAGAGACGCTCTTCTCAACGGGGGAGGGCTCAATGTCATTAAGTCTTTATTCTTTCTTGAAATCTCTTGAGACACAAAGCCGAGCCAGATGAACAGGAGAGAACAACACCAGAGCTTAACAAACAAATGAACAACTGACCACGTCTACTTGCATCGTTTACATCTCGAAAGAACTTTATATTGGAAGATTCATAAAAAACATGAAATCGAGATATCTAGAATAAACTGAAACATTTTGCACCCGCTGCTGTCTCATTGAAATACCGGAGATGCTTGCTCTTGCTACTTATTATTATGCATTTATCAGTAACACTGTTGTGCATTATCATGCAGTTTATATAAATTGAATATGACTATATTCTAATGAAAATTTTGAATATTCTTGTGCATGTACACAGTCAGTGTGTGAGATCCAGAACATGTGGCACAGTCCTAGTGAGTGTATACGCTTCAGGCTTACTGCGTCTGACTAAAGAAAAACACGAGGGGGTCTTAGAAAATGACTCAGTGCTGAGACGTACAGAAGATGACAAGTTTTTACAAAAAAAAAAGTAAAAAAGACAAGACACCAAAGGCGACAAAAAGACTGAGATCTGAGAGTGTTTGCTCGTTTGTATCTGCAGCATGCAAAGTTTCAGTTTTCAGTGCTATCAGGAAACTTTTCGTTTCTATAAGCCTGTTTAACTGGAATTCAAGAGTACAAGTTCACTTTCCTAACTCACGGGTGAAATACTGGACACTCATACAGAAAAACTGAATGTTTGATCTGTGCTTGTTAGTATGCTAGATCTCTATTTCACAGCAGAGTCTTTGATAAACCTGATAGGTGCATCAAAATGATCTTATTTAAATAGAGAAAAGCTGGATTTATGGTGTTTTATAACACTAATTACCAACAGATCCAAGTATCTTTAGACAAAAATAGATAAAATAATAACAATAACAAAATTTTATTATAAGGTTCTTTAGTTAAAACTGGTTAATCATGGACTAAGATTGAACAATAGCTACTTCTACAGCATTTATTAATCTTAGTTAATGTAAATTTCAGCCTTCACTAATGCGTTATTAAAATCACCAGTTAACATTAGCTATTACACAGCTTCGTGTAATACTCAATTGTGATCAGTCAGTTGCTACGTTTGTTATTCCCAGATAACAACCGGCAAAACTAATAACACAGGCTCCTCCGGGTAACTGCCTGCAGTCGGCGCTGTCCTTCGCTGGGAACATTTTCTTCTTCGTGGAAACTGTGTTTGGTAGTGAAATATTAAAACTCAATTCAGTATTATGAGTACAATTATTTAATGCATTATGTCATGACTCCCTCTCTCCTTTCATACAAACGCAGCTGCTGCAACAATTGTTTTGTAGACCGTAATGCACTATATGATAACTAACAAACCGGTAAGATTTTGAAACCTTTTTTGTCTTAAATCAATATATTTTATCACCATAATTATTTTCTGTAGTCATTTATTGTGGTATTTTAAACATGATTACACTCACGTGTTTGGTGTTTTTTTCCCCAAAAGTGTATAGAATTTAATAAATATAAAATAATTTTTAAATAATAATAATAATTATTATTATTATTATTACTATTATTATTATTATTATTAGTAGTAGTAGTAGTAGTAGAAGTAGTAATATTTAATTTTTGACAATGTAATACAATATAATATACTACATATATAATAATTGATAGTCTTTTCTACACAGTTCTAGAAGACCCCGGTAAACGCATGAGCTTAATCATGTTTAAAATATCCAGATCTGAAAAACTCTAGCTTTTCCCTGTCTGTTCAGCCTCCAGAGCTCGGAGGTGTTTGACAGAGCCTGTGCAACAGATTTATGGCAAAAATATGAACAGCTGTTGGAGTTTAATTTATTTTTTGCCGCTTGGCTGGCTGCTTTCTTTCTTTGTCCAGTACAGGCCCAATCATTTTCTGGAACTGTAGCTAAGGGGTTTATTTTTTTTTCCCCCCCAAATGATGACGTTAGTAAGTTTTCTTTTCTTCAGTCCTATTTGATTTACATTTAATTCCGGTTAATTTTCAAAATATAACATCTACATATTGCCTTTTCAATATTGTTTAAACCATTTAGAAAAGGCCCTTCAGTCAAATGCTTTCCTCGGCACTGTACAAATTGCTCTGTGAAAAATTCCAGCGATTCACAGAAAATGAGAGGCACAGCAGGTAGGCTACTGATATCTTTAATGTTCCATGACAAGAAAATGAAGACATTCTCAGTGGACACCGCAGAAACCAATAAACCACTCGAGTCTTTTAATACCCCAACCAGAGGCGCTTTGGTGAAACCTTCTGCACCACATGAAAGAAAATCAGTAAAAATTATTATTACAACTACTTCTAAAGAGAAAAACACTCTTAAATAATTATATAAATAAATATATTGTTGAGATTTTAAGTTTAATTACAGTTTTGTTTTGTTTTTTGCCTGGAAAGGAAAAAAGCAATTCTTCCAAGCAATTGCGAATTAAGCTTGACCTTTAGAACGAGCCCTGGTGTTTCACAGTCAATGAACTAATTGCTCTGCGTGTGTAATGGGGCACAGAGAAGAAGAACAGTGAAAGAGACGGGGAGAGATTTACACAAACAGTCCTCTAAAAGATCACACACTCACATACGCAAACATATAAATCACCTTCAGTGAAGGCTGATTGCTATTCATTTGTTTAATACACACTTGACAGCTAAGACAGTACACACGGGGAAGACAAATCACAAATGAGATGCCTTTAATTTCTCGTTCGCTCGTCTTAGACAGCAGTGGGATTAAATGGAATAGTCTGTTGCTTCTCAGATTTGTCTTCCGAGAAGAGAAGGCAGTAATCTCATGTGTCTCTTCTTTTACAATACCTCTGTTAAGATTTTCAGTAAATGAAACAAAGCTCAAATAAAATAAAATATTAGCTGAAAACACATTACGTAAGAGATATGTACGATAAATAAAAAAATTAAAAAATAAATAAAATTATAAATGATCTCCAATTGTAAAAATACAAGCTATTTTAAAGTAATAATAAATACTAAGAAATACTATAACTGAAGTTATTGAAGTACTGAAAACTGTTTTGTATCTTTGTAATACACTGATAAAATGCAGGTGGAGTGATGTGATAGGCGTTCTTTATTTACATACAACCCTAACAAACCGACAAGAAAAAAATACAAAAAATTGAATATGATTCAATAAGATCACCTTAATAACAATCCTTGATCCCTCTCTACAAGGTCACCAATTCCTCTAAAAGCCTCATTCTGAATACTTGCATTAGTACAAAAACAGTTTAAAGCGGCCCATTGCAAATTCAGTCACGCGTCTCTTTAAAAGTTCAAATTTGTGGGTGTATTTAATTCGCTATTAACATTAGAGGATTTAACCATTTAACAGGTTTTACCTGTAGCGTTTTCAGTTTTTTCCTGTTAAAGTAAGAGTCATTTTTACAGTGTGCATGTGGATGTGTGTGTGTATTTATACAGCCACCCTAAACAGTACATATTTAATATAGGTTCAATAAGATCGCCTTAATTACGCTTCTTGATCCCTCCGCGAGGTCAACGATTCCTCTAAAAGCCTCATTCTGAATACTTGTATCAGAACAAAAACAGTTTAAGCAGCCCATTGCAAATTCAGTCACACGTCTCTTTAAAAGTTCAAATTTGTGGGTGTATTTAATTTGCTATTAACATTTCACTGCGTAGGTTGAGTGATGGTCGTTCGACACTGATTAAGGCACAAGAGGATGTTGATCAGTGAGTCTTGTGTGAAACAAAGAGATACCTAGTTCGAAAGAATCATTCAATCTTAATGCAAAAAAAGCCAGCCAGTTGTTTCCTCACTTTCAAAAGAACACTTCACATGCGATCACCTAATACCCCTGCACTTCCAACAAAACACGATCTTTTAAAACACTACAGTCAAGTTTGAACTACATGCCTGCACTTCCTCTATGATTAAACTGAGAACACAATGCCAAAGTGATATTTTTTCTGTTTTTGCTGTCTGTGCGCACATTTCATCATATTACAGCATGCAGAGAAACGTCTCTCTGTTCAAACGCTGCTACCTCTGGGATTCGGATTTATGCAGCTTCCTGTTTTTTACCACCCAGCTTCCTGTTCCCCATGAGAGGGGTGAGTGGTCTGGGGTTTTGATTGCATACTGAGCCTTTGGAGCCTGTTTTTAGGCTCAGGCTGCTGACACATCTCACTCTGAGCGGCCGAAACCGTGTTGGGAAATGACAAGTGGTTCCTCGAGCATCTACTGGTCAAGCCCTGACAAATCACTCAATCTTTCCTCAACTGATGAAACACAGCTGGCAGACTTTCCAGACTGGTTTATGCTGCACTATTAAAAATGGCTTTTAATGCAAAAGGGCTACAAAAATGTAAAAAAACGGTAATTAAAGTAATTAACTATGCTACTATACAGCAAATAAATGTTGACAAAAAAATTGCAGTTGTATTATATGTAATTTTACAACAACTTTACTTTTCAAAGCTTCGGAAGTAAAAAATTATAAACCATATTATTTATTTTTAAATACACTACCAATCAGAACTTTAGGGTCTGTAGGTTTTTTTTTTTTTTATAAATATGTATACATTTTAAACAAATTAATACCTAAAGACCTGAAAGATCTATTTCAATCTTGTTGTGCTTTTGATTGTATTTATAAAAAAAAAAAAAAATCAGCAGTGTTTTTAACAATCATAATAATAAGAAATTAAGTCATATGACACTGAAGACTGGAGTAATGACAGGAGTAGAAATTATATATTCAAAAATATAAAAACAATAAAACTGCGTATTACTGTTTTTACTGTATTTTCGCACAGGAAAAAATCATTTTAAAAAATCTTACAAACACCAAACACTGGAATAATAGTTACGTAGATAGACTGTGAAATGTGAACCAAAATATGAACCAATATAAGCCATAAATAAATAAACAAACTATTATCAGATGTGATAATTCATACCCCTGGGAATGTTCTGTTTTCATTGAGGCTCATGTTTTTCCTGCAAAATATTATGAAAATGTGATCTGTGCTGGTTAACCTAGTAAACAAGCTTGATGGGTGGACCAGCGCATATAAATGTAACTAAAAAAACAACACCTAAAAAAACAAAACAAAAAAACTGATTAAAGAAATAAATTACAGCATTGGCCTGAGCGTTGAGATCCCCCATAGCTTCAAATCGCTACAAAGCACGTGCATATAAAACACACCAAAACTATGAATATGATAATACGCATCAGGTTAGTAGCCATTTCAATGCTCATTTCATAGTTCAGGTATTCCCAAGCTGCCAATAGTGCATTGAGTATTATCACTTATGACTCAACCCTGCTGAAACACAGCATCTGATTGTCTGTGTGGGTGAATAATGGGAGCGTAGTCTCTGCTCTGAGGAGATCTGTGGGTTTTTCAGAGTTTGTGAGTGTTTGTTTGTTTTGCGCTGACTGACATTGAGGATGACACGCTTACTTCACAAAGAGCGCAACGGGACCCAAACCGAGGCCCCTGCCGAGACGTGATTGATGGCAGTAGCTCCCAAAACCACAGAAAAGAATCTTTAATGAACAGCCTTTCCCTCAAGATCACCGCCATACAACGAATGGACGTAATGATGAACTAAACTCGGAGTACCGAAGCAAACAATCAAAACAGTTGGGTTCTCAAAAGCACGTTGATTAGGACGAGTACCGTGTCGCGCGAACGGTGGCCCCTTGTGTGAGACCAGGCCGGCTCTAAATGCAGTCTCAACAAATGAACTGACAGTGTGGAAAATGGAGTTCTTCCTCTTAGACACAGAGGTAAGACCCCCTGCACACGTAGAGAACATCTGAATGGTGCATTAGTGTCACTCTGATCTTAATGGCACACTCAAAGGGGAACTTTCATTGTCATTTTTAATAACACTGGAAGCCCTTAGAGCTCCATGTTCATCTGAAATAAGATTGGGCTGTCACCCTGCTCTCTTCCTTCACATTAACCTACAACCGCTCCAAATACACGTCCTCAAAGACTGCATGAAATCAAAACGAAAGCTTTATGGCTTTTAGCCCGTGTGTGATCTAAAAATTCATTTTAGTAGATGAGCACAATTAAAATTTACTGTCTTACTATTCTGGGAAAACGAACTAAAAATAGCGATGACTCATCTTGTACTACGCCGATTTTCAACTGACTAACAAAAACAAATCATATGAATGAGTTTCGTGAGGCTGACATGAGCTGATTTTTTAAGAAAGCAGTATTTAAAAAAAAATGATATGTAGAGCTGATTTTTTTTAAATGTGTGCTTTTGTATATTCATTCACAAGATTGGAATTTGAGCCAGAAAACAACTGGGTTCAAACGGCTTTAGTAGAGCATTTCGTTTTTTATATGTGGTTAATCCTGAAAATAACATTTTTCACAAAAATATCAAGTTTTGACATGATTGACTGGAGTATTGTCTACTAGAAATCAATCTTTGCCATCACAAGTACTAAATTATATTTTAAAATATAAAACAAATTTTTAAAACGGTAATAACATTTCATAACATGAATTATTTTTCAGCATTTTTATTCAAATAAATGCAGCCTCCGTGAGCATAAGAGACTCTCTCTCTCTCTATATATATATACACACACACACACACACACACATACACATATTAAAACCTTTCTTCAAAGTTGTTATAAAACCTGAAACTAAAATGATTTTACCCACTTCAGCTGTTGACTACTGTATAACTCAAACCTTAGCTATCATCTTGATCCACTAAATAATGCAAATACTGCTATTACGGAATTATATTCATGGAAAAACACCTCAAACTACTTCATTCAACCAAGCTTGTTGTTTTCCGCTTAACAAAGAAAATCCAGTAACAAATAAAGTCAGTACTGTCAAACCCAAAGCCCATGTCATTTGGTTATCTTATTAGGGAAAACGAGTGTTGCGGTCACACTGCTGCATTCTGAGAGGCAAACAATTATCTCTATGAGCTTTACTGTCATCCAAAGAGCCGCATTAGAGCGGGCAGCCCGGCACAGGTCTAGCACTGACTCACCTGCACCCCAAAAACCTTCCCAAGCATCTCCTCTTTCCATGACCAAGTGGCAGTGATGAGTCCTGATGGGGAATGATAGCCTTATTGAGCCAGTGCATGGGCTCGAAGTCATTTGTTTTGAGGAGCTAGAGCTGACAGCCCCAGCTTTTCCCCACCAGCTCCCAGTGAAATTGACTATAAATCACCTTATCACTTTCACCCCCTGACAGTTTTTCAGACTTCCAACATTTTACTGAATATGAAGACTCAGAGTGTGTTGACAGGGCCGGGCATTTTAAGCCTTCTTCCTCGTAAGGGGGGAAATAAACCCAAGGCAACATAGTTCTATGGATTAAGTTGCTGTTATTTCAGCAGTAATAACACCAGCTCCGCAGCAACTGTGAAATACCAATATAATAAATAAAAATGCATGCTACCAGGCAAACATCTTGAAAGTTTTCGGAATTTGTTCTGGGAAGGTTTAGAGAATATTTGTGTTCAGTGTGGACTGTCACACACTGATGGCTGAGTCTGATTGGAAGCTAATATAAATATTTTTTATAATTTTTTTAAATATTTTATATATATATATTTTTTTACTTCCTCTAACTTTTTGAGTCTCTTATACTTAATAAGGCATGCTTTAGACATAAAAACATAATATTGAGAAATATTATTACAATTTCAATCAACTGGTTTTCTTTTTAATACATTTCAAACTGAACATGAAAACGTATTCCTGTACTGGAAAAACTGAACATGAACCTTAACCATTTTATGTTGATTTGCTGCTCAAGAAACATTTCTTATTATCAAAGTTCAAAACACTTTGCTGCTTAAAATTGCATGCATATACACACACACACACACACACACATATTTTCCTTAAATATATATATGCATGTATATTAATACATAAATATACAGATATGTATATTTATGTAAACTATTTATTTAATGCAATTTATTCCCGATTAATCACTTAAAAACACAATAGTGTAAGGTTAGTAAAAACAAAAAAATAAATAAAAAATAAATAAATATAGTATAGTATGTATATTTCCATAACATATCATTTAAGTTCAGGTTTTGGAAAAAAAAAAATTGCCTTGTTTTAAGATTAGAACATCACTAATATTTTTACATTTATTTTTAGGCTTTATTTTTTAACTTTATTTTTCTTAGTCTTCATGTTTCTCAAAAAGGCAATCTTGTAGAGACAGTGTGAATGCAGGTAGCTAATAATATACGGCCAAGCTTACTAAACTCGATATAAAAGCAGCAAGGAAAGTGTGCAATCTAACCTCAGGGATGAGGCAGTGGGGATGGGAGCATCTTTGAGATTGCAAAGCGAGGTGCAATAGGCAACTCCCTTCTCTCACCAGACTGCCTGTGTTTGCTTATAAACTAGTGGACTGGATGGAGGCTGCTGTGCTATTTACTTTGGCCACCTCCTCAAAATCTCTGCTGTCACTTTTGCTCGGCACCACTATCCTCAAGTAATGGCTCCCAAATCCCATTCCAAACATGCACATGTGGGCTTGGAGATAGAGAGGGGGTTTGTGACAGACAATAACCCCCTGAATATTCACATTTAGATTAATTAAAAAAACAATAATATATATATATATATATATATATATATATATATATATGGATAAACATGAACTTCTTGCACACATACATTAGGCCAACTACCTCAAATCATACATCGATGAAAATACAGAAAATATAGAAATAGTTATAGTAACCACACTATTTTTCAAAGGTTTGATGCAATATTATATTGATATTTTTAATGCCCTTTATTTTTAAAATTAGTCTCTTAATTATTATGTATTTTAAAATGTATTCCTTCAACAATAAAAAAAAAACAGTGAAAAAGCGAAACATAAAAATCATAAAAAATATTAAATAAATAAAAATAGGGAGCCACAATAAATCACAATTGATACTGAGTTGACTGAGAAGCAAACAACATCCGTTATCGTGATTTCCTAATTACAACGCATAATATCGATGATATATACTAATGATATATACTGAAGATTCGCATTATCATCGATCATTATCAACTGATTCTAATCTGATTCCCGAGTCCTGATTCTAGAGTTATCACGAAAACATGCTAATTAGCATGTTGCTAAGCTACAATCAAGTCCTGTCAAAGCAGGGCTATATCATGCAGAAAAATACACAGCACGCAATATAGGGTAAAACACTGTTTTAAATCAGATGCATTGCCCTAGAATTTTCAGGCAGCACAATTAGTTTAGGTACCTTTTGGAACAGTTTCCATGTCACGCTCCATGATGTCTTAAAACGCTGTCAGTGTAGGCAGCTCAGATCTAACATGTATATTCCTGCACCTTTACATCGTACTGATATAAGTAACAGAGTGAGTCTTGAATTATATGAGTCCTGGGTGACCTAAAAAAATGGGAGACTGGGAATTGTCTCTTGTATTTATCTTCATTTGTTTCTGTGTGATCTAAATCTAATTGCCTTTGCGGGTCTCAGCGGATTCTCCCCTGGTTAAACACATTACACCCACATTAATAAATCATGAGCCGCACTGTCACAAGGAAATAAATTATGCTAAATAATATCCTATAACTTCTCTAACTAATTAAAGCCACGCTGATGACTTAGGGAGCGAATTCTGCAAGGCATATCCATGAACTCCATTTGCTCGCCTCTTCAAGTTCTCTCTATTCCGAAAGAGTCCGTGAAGACATCAAGGAGACCGAAGTGACTTTCTTCTCCAGCTGACAACGACTGACAAGATCCCTTGTGGGATGTGAAGCTGTGCGAATTCTCCAGTTAAAAAACGAAGAGGGCGTTGAACGGCAATGAAGACTCACGGAGAGGCTCTCGAGAGGGTTGTGGAGGCTCTCAATTTTTCCCACAAAGCTGTAGCTGTGACAGGCTGCCAGCCCCTCTGACGACGAGCTTCAGAAGCACACATCAGGACTGCCAATCCCGCGGACCAACAGCACCGAAGCTACACCACATCAACTGGGCTTCACTTTATGGGTGGCATTTTGAGGCTTGTTCTGTGAACGCGAGCACTGAAACGAATCTGATCACTAAAATAGTCTTAAAGGCATAGTTTACCCAAAAATGAAAACGGTTTACCTTCGAAAGATCAAAAAAAATTACATTTGGAGAAGTTTTTATTCGTCTGTTCGATGGATGTCAAGAGGGTTCGATGCTGTTTGGATTAGTTTTACATGAAAAAAGTTTTCTAACTGAAAGAAAATAAGTTATAGGTCCTAAATAATAACAGAATACTGTACTGAAATAAATACAAAAGCTAAATAGAAATATTTAAAATAACAAAGTTAATAAAAAAAACTACAACAAAAATTACAAAATAGCAAAATAGCAAAACCAAAAAAACCTGAACTAAAATAAAAAAATCTGTAAATTCTATAATATAAATAATACTGAAATTACATAAAATATATTAAATTTAATAAAATATTACATAAATAATAATATTACATAAAATATATATAAAAATGACATTTTTAGTTAACTATCCCTTTAAATGATGCAAGAAGTTTAAATTCACAAAACAGTAGAAAGATTAAGGAAATTTCTGAATTTGCCTTGCAACATCTGCTGTTGGAGTCAATGTTTTCTATATTTCAGTTCATTCACTTTCAGCAGAGCTTCTATCTATTTTATATTCCATTACATTCTCACAACAGACGCTCGCCTTGAGATATGGTCATTAGATTTAATAAACAACATGTTACAAATTATTCCACCAGAATTTTTTTAATAAATCTCTTTCACAGTCTTACCTTTGTTTTAAAATGAAGCCTTTTTACCCCTTTTCCTTACCTTCCTTTTTATAATCCTTGTTAACATCCTTTACCATGGGAATGTTTCTAAACTAAGACTCAAGGTGCAGATACCATTCACATAATGCAAGGTGATGCTCTCATACTCTCCTCATCAAAAAGTCAAAAAATGAAAAAAAAGAAAAAGAAAACGAGGCATACAACAAGAAATCCAACCTAATATAATCCTCTTTGCTATCCTGATCTTGTAAGCCATAGCTTTGCTAATATAAAAACCGCGATGTGTGACACATCAGAACCTGATGGCGTGAGAGGCTATAAGAAAGAAATGATAGCTGGAGCTAGCCATCCGTCTGACATCTTTGACACCGTAGCTTGCAAAGCACCAACAGATCTAAAGTGAAATGTTCATTCTGTCATCTGAGATGCTTGATAAGATTGCACGTTAATGACGTATCAACCAGAAGACCAGATTGACTGCCAGACATTTCTAGGTGATTTAAAGATTAAAGGATCAATCTCCATTACAGATCTGAGCCCGAGGAAAGGAGCGCAGACATTTGCCTCTGCGTTTTTTCATCAGCTATACGCTACATCACTTCTGTCCACCTTATAGAACCTCAGCACACACGCCCTGCAAGCTTCACAAATCTTATAACCAATGGTGCAATCAAATACACAATGCCATACTACACATATGCTTTGCATACTGAAGGCAGTGATCACTTTTGCCCCGCTGTCACGTGGACCCTGAAAGCCCTGGACAGACACTGAACGGAAATCAGAATGAAATTAGGAGTCTTGTCTCCTTATGTGGAATCGGAATAAAAATGTAATACATATAAAGTGCTCTGTGGATCTGGTAATCAAGTTTCATGGCTGGTTTGCCACTTAATTGGGTACAGTATTTGACATTTTAATTACATATTTGCTTGCTATTTCTACACACGTGAGCAGACAATGGACTATTTCATGAATTATTAACTTAAATGAAGCAAAGAAGCAAAGATGGGAAGACAGAGGGCACGGGAAAAAATATGTATATGTAAGAACAAGATGTGGGAGAAAAAGGGGGGGTTTTCATGTGTAAAAATCACCGCTAAGATAGTTGTGGTTAAATGCCAATACATCACTATGGAGCTGCTATGCCATTGTCAGTACTTGTTACTACAATGCTATGCACTCACTAGGGTGTTCTGAGTGGTTGACATTGTGTTGCGACATCTGGTTGCTAAGGTAGTAGCTGTTAATCCATTGTTATGTGGGTGTTGTGGTGTTCTGATTGGTTGCTATCGTGTTGCTATGCAGTTGCTGGGGTGTTCTGTATGGCTGTCATTGCATTTCTTTGTTTATGGTTGCTGGGGTGTTCTGAATGGTTGTTATTGTGTTGCTATGCAGTTGCTGGGGTGTTCTGAGTGGTTGTTATAGCGTTGCTATGTGGTTGCTGGGGTGTTCTGAGTGGTTGTTATAGCGTTGCTATGCAGTTGCTGGGGTGTTCTGAGTGGTTGTATTTTGTGTTTTATCTAGTTGTTGGAGTGTTCTAAATAATTGTTATTGTGTTGCTATGCGGTTGTTGGGGTGATCTGAGTGGTTGTTATAGCGTTGCTATGCAGTTGCTGGGGTGTTCTGAGTGGTTGTATTTTGTGTTTTATCTAGTTGTTGGAGTGTTCTAAATAATTGTTATTGTGTTGCTATGCGGTTGTTGGGTTGTTCTGAATGATTGTCATAGTGTTGCCATGTGGTTGCTGGGGTGTTTTGAATGGTTATTATTGTTTCTTTGTGTTTAGGGTTCCCAGGGTGTTGTGAATGGGTGTCACTGCGTTGCCACATATGCGGTTGCTAAGGTGTTCTGAGTGGTTACCACTGCATTGCTATTGTTCTGAATGGTTGTTATTGTGTATCTATAATATGGCTGGTGAGTTTTGAGAGGTTTCTATTGCGTTGCTACATATGTAGTTGCTAAGGTCTTCTAAATGGTTGTCATTTTTTTGTATGCTTTTGCTGGGGTGTTCTGAGCAGTCATTACAGCATTGTTATGAGTTTGCTGAAGGCTGGAATATGCTATGCAACTTTTGCCCCACTTTAATTTATACCAAGAACTGTAATTATAAAGAAAACTATAAAGATAACGATATTAGCATTTTCACCAGCAAACAATATCGTCTGTTTATTCTAAGCGCACATGCTACAGCCACATTAAATTCTCAAGCTCATTATAGCAGGATGGATTCTAATTGGCTGTCAATGTTTGTTCATCAGCTAGAAAAAAATGTTCTTTAAGCAATTTCAACGATACTGTTTCTCTGCGCCTTTAATGTATAGTTGCTATTCTTTAATACTGAGAACAAGTTTTAGAACTATATTTTTAGCATTATCTTTATAGTTATCATACTTGGTGTGAACAGGATATTACAGTTTGGATAAGTTGATGCTAGTTGCAGAAATTCGGGGACACATTCAATTTAAAATAGCATTGTGAATGATGGCCACAGACTTATTCCACCCAGTAGGAGGATATTAAACATGTTTGATATTTTCAGAAGATTTTAGAACACACATTGTTCACATGTTTCTGTATGCAACTTTTTGTTTAGTTACCTGTTGGATGACTAGGCAAACTGGCTCTAATTTCTTAAAACTCTCCGATCAACTCTTTACTCTTACCTTACAGCTAATGCAAGTTGATGATTTGCAACATTCTTATTAAAAATCCACTCTTAAAAAGCTTAGGCATAAACAGAAAACACTTACAGATTACACATTGCAAAAGTAGTAT
The DNA here is from genome assembly GCF_018831695.1 of Puntigrus tetrazona. Classification (NCBI taxonomy): domain Eukaryota; kingdom Metazoa; phylum Chordata; class Actinopteri; order Cypriniformes; family Cyprinidae; genus Puntigrus; species Puntigrus tetrazona. Next base: position 20,495,000 of record NC_056718.1, read on the forward strand.
GAAATCAGATGTTACCTTTGAAAGGTCACCCACTTCCAAATAGAAACAGATGATAAAGACGTTCCAGGCGACCCACAGCACCAACCAGACTGCATACTGTGAAAGAGACAGGAAGAGGGTATTTGAAAGACCTATTTTAACCTCAGACCCCCTAACAACCAACTAACCAAATACACATTTGCATATGTGTGATTAATTGGCCCGTAAAAGCGTAAGTGGGAGATTTTCTCTGTAATTAATTCTCCGATGTGTGTTCCTTAAAACATTCAGCCTCCACAAATCTGGAATCTGCCAAAGAAGCGGTGCAGGCAGACGACGCATTTCGCAGCGGAAGCAGGAACCCTGTGTGGGAGTTTGTGAGGGTGGCTCGCTCCCTGGTTCATGAGCTAACGCTTATCGAAATAGCGGGATGTGATTATAAAACAATGAAACAGATTCCCCAGCAAAATCGCAGCCGGCACACAGGGGGTGTCTTTAAAATTAAAGCAAATTTTGGTTAAATAAACACGGTCTCATCCTGTTTCGGATCATTAGGGAATGCGGTAAACCAACATTACATTAAATGAATTTGTTCAAAAGACGAGGGTATTCGCTCATGAGCATTCGCAGCTCGTAGGATGTTTTTACTGATTAAAATGTGAGAGGTACGCCACGTGAGAACTCCGAGGTCTGTTAGGCAGGTAGTGATCTTTAGATAAAATAACACTTATTTGATCCAATTCAAAGTGAGACAGGTGAGTGCAAATGAAATACTGAGCGAGGGGAAATGCAAAATCAATTTGAATTACCTGATGGGTCTTGAGCGGAAAAACACGGCCTTTAGCGCTTGAAAATGAGCAGTTGGCGACATGAATTTTGAGCAGCTTCCCAAAAGTGGCTCTAATAGGCAGATCAATATGGACTTAGCTTTGATAAAATGAGCATGTGCAAAGACACTACAACCTTCCTTTACAAATGTACCATTTCGATTTTAAGGACGTGCACCAATCAGATTTGAACTTTTAAATAGTCAATTCCTTAATTTGAACTATGGTACAGAAAATACCACAGAAAACGAAATTAAAGAATTCAAAAAATAAAAACCCAGCAACTCTACTCAATAAACATCAATAAAACAGCTTTACTAATGAAAGTTAAATTACCTAAAAACTAATAACACTACCACCTCGATTTTGAGAAAGGTAGCTAATAAGCTTTACTAGTTGTAGCAATGCTACTACTCAATCCTAAGTGCAAACAAGCCGATTGGCTAGGTTTAGCTGGTTTTCCAGAATGGCCATAGCGGGTTTGCAGGGTGGTTTAAGAGGAGTTTTATAAGCTAAAACTAGCATGGACATGAAATGATTGCTGTGGTAACTGATACTGTATAATCTCTAGCAAAGTTGAGCATCTTCGCAGCCATTTATTAAGGTTGACCTTGTATGAGAGGGTTGATCCTCTTTAGCGGTGTCAGTCGCAACATAGCTGTTCTTTATTCACAGATTTGAAGTTCTATACGCAAAAAAAGGGTGAGCGCCTCAGGCTAGGGCCAAAGATCAACACATCACTCTTGTCTTCCAACTACAGCATGGTTTAAGTATCTTCTGCCTTCCATGCACTGCTGTATGAGAATGAGCCTCCTCCGCATGCTAGAGCAGAAGGGGGTCTAGACAGAGTGATTGACTTCAATTAAGTCTCATAATTCTGCTTGATATCTCTAGCATGCATTCCGAGTTGATCAAGCAGGAGGAGGTTAGGAAAGCTTCTTCAGCAAGGGCTGTTCTGGCCTAACCTTTCCCCCAAGAACTCATGCTTGCAAACGGAGTGCACCAGACCGTTGAGGCTCGGAATTTTGCCATCTTGAAATCTGACATGTTGTCAGGACATTAGATACAGAAGATGTGGGCATGTAGTGGAACCTCATTTGGCCCTTTGCCAACCACTGGAACGTGCCAAGTTGAATTAGAATAAAAATTTATCTGGCCTGACAGCATCCCCAAAACGGATATAAGCAAGAGTAATGTTCAATTGTGAGCAATTTATCTCTGAAGGAGGCTCCCTTCCCATCTCTCTCTGGCCCGGACACTGCTTCTAGACTGAAAAATCGAGCATTGTTTATTCCAAAGGGGACATATAACACTAAAAAGGCAATCTGCTTCATCTCAGCTGGGTGACATGGCCCGAGTCAGATTTGAAGCAATGACCCAGTCCGTCAGTACATTGATATCTCTCTGTTACACTGACCAGGTTGTTAAATGTCTGTTGTACTCAACTATAGAGAAACGTTGTCTCAACAAGCAGTTTCATCTTATCCATGCTAAATGTGGTAAACGGCAACTGTTTTCTCTTAATATCGTATATCAGGCATGACTTGATTGTTGGACTGAACACAAACAGAGATCATGCATAAAACTGTCCTTTGAATCATTTGTTTCTGACACATTTTGTTCTTTAGTTCTTTGTTTAGTTAAAAATGAGCACAGCAATCGCTTAGATTGTATTTACCCTATTTTAACACAAGCCTCTTATATGGCAATCAGCAGACAAAAATTGGACCAGTTAGGCTAGGCTATAAAAAAGGGCTAAGGGCATGTGTTTGCGATTGACTCAAGTTTTAAGTCCCAAGTTTGCCACTTTTTGAGCCCTATTGGGACAATGATGGCTTTTTACAGTCTATGGGATAAACAAGTGTTTGCAGTTCAGAAGATGCAAAATAAAGTGCACATATCCTTAATAAAATGACCCACACAAGGCTCCAGGGGACCCCCTATAGCAAATCCATGCATTTTTGTAAGATGAATGTTCACATTGCAGACACAATGAACACTTTTTGTCACTTCTGCTGACTTCTGTTGTCGTTACATTCAACACATTTAATTATTGATGTGCATACTTTATTTAACATCTTCTAAAGTGTATAAAGCAAACACCCAAGCTTGGACAGGGCATTTTTCAATGTAGTTTCAATTGGATTTGTATGAAAGAAGAAAGTCACATACACCTCGAATGCTTTGAAGGTGGGTTAAGTAGAGATGTGACATTTATTAACAAATGTTGGTCTTTTTAAATGTAGCAAATCAAACTGAGGAGAAATGCAACATTGTAACAGTTTAGTCCATGGTTAATGTCTAAAAACAATTATATCTGATGTGTACATGTATATATGGAGAAATTCCACAGTGGGCAAGGCTAGCCAATGCAACAAAACTGAAAACAAACAACTGTCAAAATGTCTTGTTACATATCAGGGTAGCAAAAGGTTAGGAAAAACTTATTTTGCTTATATATGTTGCTTATTGTTATGTTGCCTTGTGCCTGGCAAGGATTCAAAGTGAGACACTTTTATGATACAGGTGGTATTAATAAAACAAAATGACAGCATAAACTGCAGGGGGGAAAGACAATGTGTCACAACCTGAATATGAAAATATGTGGAAACTCACCCCGGTCACATATCGCGGTCTGAACTGTACTGTCCCAAAGAGGCCTAGGATCACTGTGATGATATGGATGAAGTTTGTGAGAATCGGAGCCCACTGGTATCCGAGGAAATCAAATATCTGTCTCTCCAGAATGCTGATCTAGAAGCCAAACACAGAGAAAAAAAGACACTGATTTACAAAGCAAAGACGAGGACAATACATTGACATGTAAGCATTTATTTGCATAAAGGAGTAAACAGATTTCCTTTTAAGCCAGCTTCAGGGGTTGCTGTTATGACAGCACTCTGATGTCAGCTGGAAGGCACAGTGAGACGACAAAGCTCAAGGCCACATGTGAAAGCACATTCTACATGCAGCCAGAGGAATACCCCTGTCACACAGGCGATTAATTAGGACCGAGACGTGCCGTTCTCCGGAGTCAAACCCCCCATCCTTTCGCAAAAACCAGAGACGACTTGGAAATTAAAGCTGGCAAGTCCAGCCTCGCAGCTCTGGGTGCTCCAATCTCAGCCACTGATTGGACATGACACTGATGTCAATACCACAAGCTATGGCACTTCCAAAAGCAGACCAAGACAGGGTCACGGCTTCATCCCCAAAGGACCTAAGCAGCCAGCCTCATAAAACTAATGCTAATAGCACCCGTGTTTCCAGCTGCATTCACAAGAAGCTGTGTTTAACAACCTCAGATGCTCAAGGTCTTCTCTGGGAAGGAAACCAAACAAAAATCACACCATTGAATCACTTGCTTTTCCTTGTGATGTAATGGGGGATAAGTTAGGAGCGAAGATTCAGGATGAAGGTTGTTAAATAAAGCTATACAGGTCACAATGACATTCGTGTTTTCAGCAGTTGCATTTTCAAACATCTACTCAAGTGAACATCAATCGAGGCGTTAGAGGGTTCAATAGCAGCATGAATATCAAATGACTTAGAGTCGCACCAAGAGGCTGTATTTAAGTGTTTCTTATTCAGTGCTGGTTTTTCAGCAGGGGAGACCCTATTCAAGACTACAGCCCACCTAATGGATCTAATAAAATAACTTTTGCTGAGAAAAACATGAAATTAGCTATTCATTGAGATTTTGTCACGTTATAACATTGATTAAATGGACAATTATTCAAATTAACTTCTTTAAAAACACCCAAAAAACTACAACAACAAAAAACGTAAATTATAAAAACGTGTATCTTAAAACAGTGGATCTAATAATTAATTAAGAATAAGCTAAATAATTCTATTAATTTTACAGAAAAATGATTCATATGGAATTAGAATCTTGACTATTCTGGAAACACTAAATAAATCATGGTTAATTAATTTATTATATCAACACTCCTAGTTTATGTTAATAAAAAAGCGTGAAAAACAAGCAACAAATAAATACAGCCTAAATACTGGAGGCCTTGTGAGTCATACTTAAACTATCATATGAGGAGTAATAATACTAAGTATTACAAACCTTGAACAAAACAGTTCTTGCTATGACAGATGAATAAAAATAAAGTGATTCAGTGAATCAGAAATTAATTCAATAAGCACAATCAGTGCAAAGTAATTCAACCGGTGAAAGATTTTTCAGACTGATCCAAACTCATTGTCATTGTATATTATCACAATCAGTTTAAACTGCAATTTCAATCTCAATCAAATGAAAGCATACTTCACCATGGCGCTGTAGGTTTAATGACAATCCAGGAGACACTGTTGTTTGTAACTGAGCAATAGTTGCTAAAATACTATCACGAATGAAAAAAGCTCAGGAGTCTATTAATCTATGCATCCTGTTCAGTTTCGCCCAATGTTGACCAGGTTGTCACCCTCTCCGCCCATGATCTCCCCAAGGGACGTGTATTCTGTTGTCTGGGTGTTTCCTTTGAGCTTCTGCTGGCGTACATCTGGTAAGCGTGCCTGTCCCAAACACTTATGCCATCGATCATAATGAAAGATATTATACTGACAACACCAAGCAACACCAGCGCACTTCTCACAAGTCTCTAGATTAAGAATCGTCACAGCTCCAGGGTGCAGATGAGATTAGTTTTGTGTCAGAATAAAAATGGCTCCCTTTCCAAGTGGCATATACTTTTTTCTTTTTTTTTACCGCAATAATATTCTGCCTTCCCATTCAGCATTCAATTGCGCCAAATAACTCTGGTTTCGGTGCATTTTATGAATCATGGCATGTGATTTCCCCCTGCTCTAGCTCTTGTTTATTTTCACTGTCCTCCATATTTCTAAGAATGATGAAAAGACAAATGCATTACCATCTGTTTTCTTAAAGGAATAGTTCACAATAAAAAATTCTGTTATTCACTCACCCTCAATTGCAAAACGATTTCTGAGACATAAACTAATTATACCGGTTGCTCTATTCTGTGCAATTACAATGCGTGAAAAGACCCAAAATATAATAAAAGTACCACTTCAATAAAACATGTGCTACATTTTAATTCACGCAATAGCTTTTTAAGTTCAATTAAATTTATCTAGCTTTCCTTTAAATGTTCAAGAGAATTCACGGGAAAAGTAGCAATGCCAAACTTAAGAACAAATAATTTTTAAGAGTTAATAAATTGACTGGTCTGAATGATTGCTTCACCAATCAGGTTTTCAAGTTCAACACACTTCATCCAGCGTGAAAAAAACTACCAGTACAAATCTTACATACATTCTCCTTCTGTGTTCCTTGTAAAAACGTTTGAAATGCCAAAGATATTAATTCACAATGTCAAACAAAACAATAATTTTGAAAGGAGTGCTCATTTAATGCATTGTTTTCCATTATCCATTTAAAACAGCGTAAACATGAGCCGGAGAGCATGATAGCACTATCAATCCATAACACCTTCATTATCAAAAGCTTTTCTTGTCAGATGAGGCATGCATTACATTGTATTCTCAAAAGAACTGCTCACCCATAGTCGTACACAAGCACAAACGATTGATTGACCCAACTCAGCGGTTCCATTGCTTTTTTTAAAACCTTGTGAAGAACTACAGCCTCCCCTGAAATCCAGTAATAAACCACAGTGCCATGGTGTTGAAGAAAGCCCATATGCCACTGCAAAATACAATCTGCCCGACCTGCGAAGAGGTTGCAAAATGCAAATATGGCTAATTATGCCACATTATGTTGTTTGGTGAACGATGGTGTGTTGACAATGGCTTTAAAACACATCTTAATGGCACTCAAATTCACAGTTTTCTTCTCTTAGGCTTTTGTGGACACCTGCGCTTATTGACAGAATTCCCAAAAGAGCCCTAGCATTAACATGCACGTCCAAGGGGGGAGGTTTATGAAGAGGCTGCAGGCTCTTGTTTGAGGTGGGGGGCCAGATCATCATTAATGTGGCCCCTGGGCCTCCCGTTTATATAAATAGTAATGTAAACAGCATTGTGGGGCAGCTGTGCTCGGAATGACAGATTTATCAAGTCATTTTTGCACATGAGTAATTAGATCTATAAATATGAGAGGAACATCCTCTCATTAAAAATCAAAGATCGGGATTTGGAAGTGGAAGTGGAAAGGCCTTAGAAGAAGAACTTTGAAGGCACTGACTACTCGATGACAACAAAGAACATTCAGTACTTCAGAATGGTATGCACGAGTATGTATTTATAAAATAAAAAATCTTCAAAGCCACTGAATAAGTTGGTAAGATTACTTTAAGAATTTTAACCTTTTAAAGAATTTTAAAATTTTACCATGGCTGTAAGAACCAGTAACATTATGAAATCCTTTTCAAATGACTGTTTTCTATTTAATGTATTTTAAAATATAGGATAATTCCTGTAATGGCAAAATTGAATTCTTAACTGCCATAACTCCAGTCGTTTCAAAATTTTGTTAAGTTTGTAAATTTTGCGGTCCCAGAACAAAGCGGGGTGATGGATCGGGCATGTAATTAACGGAGCACGCACGCAATCGCACTGGTTCATCAGTTTAAATGATTACCAGCGTACAATTGTTCCTTCTTATTAGGGTTTGTACATGAAAAACTTGGAAAAGCCATGACATTTTAAAGCAGCAATTTCCAGCTCTGGGAGAAATGTTTGGGGGGAAAAAAGAATTTTATTTCACAAATCTCTGTAACAGAGTTATCTAATCATGTCCAGAATTTCGGTGGGGGATGTGTGTACGTAGTTGTACTCATCCCTGCAGCTTTCAAGTTTATAATGAGGGACATTCCTGCAAACATATTCAATAAAGCATGTAGGCCTAGTAGGTTATATGAGTTAATAAACCCACACAATCTAGCAGATTAAATCAGTCGTTTGAAAAAAGCTTGAGTGATTCAGTACGGTGTCTTCTTTCTTTCACTCTCTCAAAGCGGTTTCACATCAGCGCATCTCGTCTGCAATACACTGATCCAAGACTTTTGCTCGCAATTCAGGACAGTTGACAGAATTGTCACCTCTCTAATCATGTCAGTGTTGCATCGTCACAAAAATGTATTGATACTTTCATGCTACAGAGGCGGCTTAAAGGCTGAGTGCTCACAGTGACATCCAAAGTTATTTTTCGTAGTTTGTTGTTGATCTTCGGTTGAACGAATACAAAGAAAATTACGTCAAAACTGCCGCCCCAGAGAATATCCTGAGAATCACAGTTGGTTTTGTCTTAAGTAAATGAATAAGATTGAGAAGGTATCCTATCCTATCTATGCATTCGGTCTTGTGAGAGCAGAGCACAAGTCGAGTCTTTTACGCGCTGAAGTTCTTTATTTCAAATGTAGATGTGGACCGAGCTCGCTTATAATAGAAGATTTTTCATATGCACACAAATCATATTTCATATTTTAAACCAAATCCATAATTTCTGACAAACACTAAAAATAGATATATTTCAGGTAAAGTATTTTGATCAATGCCTCTTTGCATAAAATAAAATGAATTAGTTTTTTATAAAATATATTGACCTTGATTGTAGCCTACATGCACACATTGGACCAAGCTCAACTCTACAATTAATACAACATGTTGCTGGAATTTACATTTACAAATTTGGTAAACACTTTTATAACTTACAGTGCATTCATGCAGGCCTAATCATTATACCAGTGTGCGGGAATTAAACCATTGACCTTGCTGGCACCATGTTTTGTCAGTTTGAGTTATGAGAACATTGCTTCAAGCTATTAAAGTGGTAAACAGCCTACAGTTAGCATAATGAACAGTATAACTTGGCAGAAGAATTGTTTAGTGCGATTATTAATATTAATACACACAATTATTTATTGTACATATTGCAGTTGGCATCATTTTATAGAAGCAATAAGCCACCCGAGACCATATGCTCTACCATTATATCATGGTCGAAGAGGATTTTTGTCTTGCTTTTTGGTAACAGCACCCCTTAACTGTGGTAAATTGACAATGAGGACTGAGAGTGTCAAGCTAAAAGCATCACTAAACCGATTCTGTAATGAATATCGAATCCAAAGGTCAGCATAACCAATTCCTGTAATGATATTTTCCCTTCCTTATGTGCACATAATGTTTTTTCATGATTATTACTTGGCAGCAGAAGCATCCCATTAGCGATTAGCCGCTATAGCGCACGCTTTCAGTCCGTGATTGAGATTAAAGTTCATTCTCCCTGTGACAAAGCCGAATCTCATTCTCCCAACCTTGTGCTTTCGCTCGCCTCTCTTCCCGCTCCGCTTCTCTCTCCCTTTCCCCCCATTTATATATTTCTTTCGGTGCGCAGGGACACGAGCAGCCTTTAATCAGAGAGACAAAAGCTAATCAATCAGCAGGGGCAGGTTGAATAGAGAGCTTCACGGCGCATTCAAACGAAGCTGGCCGAGTTATAGCGTTTCCCAGTGTTAGCGCCACAGAGCATTAACTACAGAATGAGCACGGGCTAATGAAGAAGGCTCCCATGCAGCACGGCAGAGGGAAGGCGCATCTTGGCCTGCCTCCATTGTCCGTCAGTAATCCAATTCCATCTGCTGCTGCCGCCAGTGATTTTAATGTTGCACTGCAGAGATGAGACTGCAAAAATAACAGCAGAACTGAATGGTTAATTAAACTATGACACATTCAGTCAGAGCAGACTAAACAGACGGGGGGTTTTGAGGTGCAGAGACGTATAAAAAGTAAGTGTAAACTGCTAATGTTGGTACGGAATTCAAGTATTTGCATTTGCGAACGCTGCGCGTGCTTGATTGTTGTACGGTGCACCAGACGTCCTTTCACAAGTGCGTCTGCTTCTGTCAAAAATTATGCAACCAGCCAGCCACGACAATGCATGACACTGTTTCACGAACACCATGTTCAAGCGGTCTTCGTTTCAGGCGGTAATGGTGGTGAGAACTGCTTTTCCCTCGCATCTCATTTACATATAAACAGTGGATATGGATGAAGTATAACTTGAACGAACGGCACGCAAGTACAGAAAAAGACACATTTATGATCGCAAATAAATACGATGCTTTTTCTCAAAGGTCTATTTCTTTTTATCGCCTCAAAGAGTATTCTCAAACAAAGTCAACTACTGTAAATAAATTATTATTAGTGATCAAAGAGCATATAAAACCACCTTTGTATAGTAATGTGAAGAAATCTTAAATGCGTACTGACAATGAGACACATTCAAGGACCCCTGCTGTTTTCCCTGAGTGTTTTTGTACAACGGACATGTTCATGCAAAAATTCAAGTGGGCGTACGGTATCAATGAAATATTTCTAAGATTGTATGCATATCAAAGCTGATAAACGCAGCATGCATTACTGACCATGAAATGATCGTACAATAACAGCTTTAAAATCGGAACGCTAAAGGATAAGAAAACATTTTTTAATAGCTGCGTTAGAGGGAGAAATTAGAAAGGAAATTAGAAAGAAAGGAATTAAGAAAAAACATTATTTCACACTGCTTTTTATTTGAATATATTTTAAAATGTAATTTATTCCTGTGATGGGAAAGCTGAATTTTCAGCATCATTACATAGTCTTATATGCTGATTTGGTGAACAAGAAATTATTTATTATTATCAATGTTGAAACCAGCGTAATATGTGTTTCCCCTGGGTTCTTTGATGCATAGGAGGAAAAAAATTCAAATCTATGAAATTTAAAAAAGGGGAATCTATGGAAAGGATAAAGGCAATATTTTACAATAACTGAATAAAGTGGGTAACAACTGGATAAAGGAAGGTATGAAGGAACAAAAGGATGGATGGAAGGAAGAAAAAGTAAGATAAAACATTATTTCTCAATAAATGCAGTAAAAAAGGAAAATGATGGAAAAAGGCAAGAAGAAAGGTAGGATCACCAACCGCTAGTGCTTCATTTGGAGAGTGAAAGAGTGAATAGGTGATGGTAGTTAAGACCTGTGTTACTCAACTCCTGACTACAATGACAGGAAGCCATCAGTTTGAGTTGATGTACATCATTATGCGCTTCCTTTGTTCATCTTTAGCTAAGGGCACAGCCTGCGGAGGTGTACATGAAGACAAGACAAGATGAATCCAACACAGTTCAGTGGTTCTAGATAAAAGTATGTAAGTATGATGACTTAATGGGCATAAGTATCTGGTGGAGTTTGAGAAACAGCTCATCATCCATCATATTAAATGGAAAGGTTTGCATAGGGGTCGCATTTACTATCTGTCATATATCTTAATGGTTAACAAAATATAATGTAAATATCACAAATTTAATCATGCTTTGGATTGTCAACTTAGTTGTCTCAGGAGGAATAAACAGACAACTCCAATTCCTGGATTTCATTATGCCATCGAAGGAAATGGTGCAAACATAGAAGCACATCAAGTGCACAGAGAGCCTCCAAACCAATGCAACAAATGCCAACATTTACATGCATTCAGTAAGAGGTTATTGAAAATGCATGAGGTTATTTACTTATATAGAGCTGTCTGAATGTGTTCGTCACCAGATGTGTCATTCGCACAAATCTTGGAAATCCACGATGAATGACGCAGGTTGGACATTTGACGAGTTCGTGTTTTTTTGTAATAGACAATGATGATGAGTTCTAGTGTCAGCCCCAGCCTGTAACAGAGACAATAATGTGTTTAAGCATGCCGTTCATACAGTGGAGGGATTCCGCAGCAGCTGTCAGAATGTGTAGCAAAGCTTGAAAAATGCTGTTCATTATCTACATCCAACAATGGGCCATTTCATATTCTTGGCCTCTTGCTCTTTGACCAGAATCCCCACAAAGGTCTGAACGGCAGCAAAAGAAAAGCACTCCACTAAAGTAATTGTGCTTTACACCCACAGAGCAAAGATAAAGAGACTGTGGAGGAAATGGCGGACATTAATATTAAAATTCATAAAATGAAGATTTTGCTCCAGGACAAACAACGGAAAAATGTCAGCGCTAGATTTTGTTTTTCATCGAGTAGGCTGTTTCTCAGAACTGTTCTCTGAATGCTATATAGGAACATGCAAATTTGCAATTGTAAAAACAATTTTCACTTTAGTAAATTTCACACGTTGAACTAAACGTGTAATCTTTATTCCTATAAATCCAATATATGTAAAAAAATAAAGTGTATGCACCTAAAATGTACTTTGAGGAAAAAAATTTATTCTATAAAATTGCTTAATGCATGCATATTTTGTAATAATAACAAATAAATATTTTCACATTTAAAGAAATCTAATATTTTAAAATCAATTCAAAAGATAACCACCATAATCTCCCCCTCTTCTGTAACTCAGGGGGGTTGTGGGTCATATTAGCCAATTTGTGACATTGGACCACAAAACCAGTCATAAGGGTATATTTTTTTTTATTTAAATTTATACATAATTTATCTTTCCATTGCTGTATAGTTTGTTATACTTGGCAGAGATACAACTATTTAAAACATTTGTAATCTGAGGGTGAAAAAAAAATCTAAATATTGAGAAAATTACCTTTAAAGTTGTCCAAATTGGCAATGCATATTACTGATCAAAAATGAAGTTTTGATATATTTACATTAGGAAATTTACAAATTATCTTCATGGAACATGATCTTCACTTAATACTTTTTTTAATTTAAAATTTTTGGCATAAAAGAAAAATCAATAATTTTGACCCATACAATGTATTTTTGGCTGTTGTTGTTCAATATACCCCAGTGACTAGTTACAACTAGGTTCTGTGGGCCAGGGTCACTTATATAAGTAATAATTTCCTTCAGTATTCTGACATACATTTGTGAAAATGAGATTTTATCCATCAGATATTGAATGGACAGAAGCAAATAACAAAAAAAATGGGTGGAGTTTAAGAGGACAAACTGATATGTCACCATAAAATGCTAGAAAAAAAGAGATAAACATGAATGAATCACTCCCAATAATAGCAATATGACACATTAAAAAACAGATTTCAAATTCATGTCTTACTATGAAGTCTGAGCAGTATGCAAATATGGAAGCAGCCATTGACTTCATGCCATGAATTACTTCAAAAACTGAATATTAAAGACTTTTCACACCCATATTTGAAAGCCTCATTAATACAGTCCAGTGAAGAAGAGCTTCACGTTTCCCACCCAGAGGTTTTCAAGAAACCAAGTGGCGAACGTTAATTTCCTTAGTATGGATGGCTCCAGGGGTGGGAGGAGGAGAGCAACTGAATAAAATTCATCAAGATACAGCGGTGTTAATGATGATAATCTATTTTAATATTCGTTTGCATATAAATGAGGCTGGCGAAAGAGCTGTTGCCCGAAGGCCAGAAAGATGATGGAGACTGATACGGGAATAGACCCAGCAGTGAACTCAAATGTCAATTGAGCGGGGTGAAAGCTGCCGGCATGCGGAGAAGGCCCACTGTGAGAGCTGCCACAATGGCTTTACTAATAAATATGTAAAATATGAACTAGTCAGGGTACAGTAGGAACTCTAGAGATGCATGGAAATTCAATCCAAATGTCATATATCCTTCAGGTCCTACCGCACGACCACTGAAGCAATATTAAAAATAGATCCTTGACATAAAATCTACTGCATGCGATGCTACATAAATGACACGAATGCATGAAATGACTCAACCGTCCCACAGACAGTGACCTCTATAGCTAGGAGGTTTAGAAAAAGAAAAAAAAAAGGAACCGTAAGTTGACTTCAGTGGAGAAGTCCTCTAATTGGCTGACCTTAAACCGTCATCTTTATTTCCAGGCTTCATAAATGCTCGATGCTTTATTTATTTCACTTCTCGCTGGGTGTGTTTGGGGAAAGTGCCAGGTCTCATTTAAGCGATTCTGTCAGAGAACCGCTGGTAAATAGCAGAATTACCAAGTTTCGGTGACTGACAGTTTCTTCACATTTGTGCCAGTTATTTAAAAGCCTAAAAGCTCTGGTGCCACAAAGAGTTGGAATCCGCTCATGGAATTTAAAAGGAAGTATTACAGGTCAGAGAAACCTGTTTTGAAGGCTTTAGAGACCACGGAGTCGCCGTGTAACAAACACCAGAACCTGTTGAACTTCATGCCTTCATCCGCCTTTTGAAAAGCACAAAGATGTTTCATATTGGCAGAGTCAAAAGTCCATCATGAAAGCTATCTGGAGAACTGATACGCTCGATAACTCCAATCTGATATTTTGTTACCTAATACAATAACACTCATACATTTTTAAATGTGGCTTAAGTGTCCAAATACATTTTGGGGCCGCTGTATTTGTGCTCGTTTTCTCCGTACGCAGAGAAAGAATTATTTGGCATCGCTTAAAATAAACTATTGATTTTGAATACGTGAGGCCAAGCTCAGGGGATGGTGTAAAAATTAGATACAAATACAAGACATGCACACCGTCTGTGCTTTTGCCTTCATCTGAGGCATTAGATTCCCAGTCACAGGACCAGTAGAAGCATTTCCATTGTGCTCGTGCAAAATAAAGCTGTGTTTTGAGAATTATGTGCAAATACATTTGCTGATTAACAGGCTGTGGAGTAGGTGTGGAGATAAAATATTTAGCTAATAATAACACAACACAGCAGTGCTGACTGACTCATCTGCCATACATCACAGGGTTTTTATCACTAAATAAATAACAAATTTCTCACTTCGGTTGGTCAACAATAACAAAACAGATTTCTACTGCTTGATGGGAGGGTTATTATCGCTAATCAAATATTAGTGGATTCCACTAAAACAAACAACCTTACACAAAAGAATTTCTCAGAAACTGAATGCTTTTATAGAATAATGTCTTTTTCTTTAGGGTTTTTTTCAACAACCTGGTTGAAATTAATTTCTTTTTTTGTTCAATGTGACGGTGATATTATATTCATTATTGGGACAGTATTTTACACGTCATACCTTTTTTTTCTCCATAAAATGGATTTTTTTTTATTCAGTAAACAGTTTAATTAGATTTTAATTTAATTTCACTTTTCTTAAATTATCGTTTAAAACCTGAAACACTTTACCTTAAAATAAATAGTGTTCAAACACAACTAAAATGTAGTGCCATTAAAAAATATATATAATAGTATGATAAAATACAATTGTTTGGACAAAAACAGTTAATCCCTTTTAGTGTACACTTATTCAGTATAATACAAATAATAACAGTAATTATACATGGTTAGTTAATCTCTGAAATACTAATGTTTTTTTGTTATTTAAAATATTGTTTCATAATATATATATATATATATATATATATATATATATATATATATATATATATATATATATATATATATATATATAAATGATTTGACTGATTTTATATTCTTAAAAAAAAATTTTTACTTTTCTATTTTGCAATGATGCATTTAATTGATAAAAAGTGAGAACTTAAGTGAGAATCTACATTTATAACGTTGAAAAGTTGTTTTAAGAAATTTCGTAACGCTGTTTGGACAAAAATTATATAGTATGTAGTATACATAAAAATGTATTAAATTAAATTTAAATTAAATGAATGCAGGCTTGATGAGCATAATTGGCTTCTTTAAAAACATTATAAAAATGTACAGCCATTTTTTTAAAAAGTAGTGTGTATAAATACACAGTAAACTAAATAAAATATTGATGCAGCCCAAAAGGGTAGCTGTTACATCAGTTATTATATCCAAGAAAATTAACAGATATCACAATCTCTTGAGCTGTATACAACAACTACAGCAATGTGTTCGGTTCTACTGGATTCACCCACAGAGCAGATCATTTGGGTCAAGACATTGAGTGCAGTGGGGCAAAAGATGTGAATATTCATCAGACTCTGCCATACTTATGTAAATCTCCTGCGAAATGCAGGCATGTTCAACAGCCAGGGTATTACTAAGGTCACGTTGCCACAAGCCCACATGCTCTCTGGTGACAGGCACCCTCTGGGGAAGAACATGTGCTGATGGAGATGGCATGTTCCATTCAGCAGAGATGGGGGACAAACCATCTTTCCACACAGACACCCATAAAGCACTTCTTATATAGGATCTCAACGGTTTCTACTAGACTGAAAAGAGATAAAACCAGAGACCAAACGGAGACTGAGAAATAGACTCATAAATGTGTCAATCTCGACTTCTGATATGTGCTCAAACGTGCCAAGATCTGAACTCAAACATTTCTCATCAAATTCTTACAAGTCCATGTTATCCGTATATGCAGCTCTACCTATATATGTGCGTGCCCTATTTAAAGACTGGTCTTTTTTTATTAGTAAAGACAGCTAGATACGGCATAAGATAGTTCTTCCACTTGTTTAATGCTAATCTTATTTCTTCAAACGCTTAACATCAGCCTTATTTCAAGATGGGAATGCGGATGATGAGTCACCCTGTTTTTCCAGATTCTCACATGAATGAATGGCAGGCTGAGCGAGAGGTCTTGGTTTTGTATCATGTCTTTTGTTGTGGCATCTGGGTGTCAACCGAGTAGCAAGTCCCTTCTGTTAGGGAAGCATTTCAGAAGAAAAAGACGTTACTGTGCAGCGCATCGCTTTGATCATGAGAACAAAACAGGCCATAAACTGAGCAAAGGGTTAGGAAACAGTTTTTAACCAAATGTGCCAAACTATACAAATTTTTACAAATCTAGTTGATGTAAGATCTGGCAAACTTCTCCATTTCCGCATTTTTTTGTGAGGATTATAGATCCGTTTTGTACAGTTTTTAAAGCAATGACTTCCTTCCAGTGTTGACGTTTATCTGTTGAAAGAAGATGTTGGAAGCCATTAGCATTATGAATGCATCACACACATGAACTGCAATTTGCTACATTTCAATCCAGAGAGAATAAATATTTGGATAAGCCATGAGAGCAGGATGGGTTGTCAATGTGTTTTTTTAGTTTGAGTGTGTGCATCTGCTTAAAGTTCATTTTAACTTTAGGCATACAGAGAAAACTGCGAAATGTTGGTGCAGAGACAATTGTCATTCAGAAAGTGGTAGTAACTTTGCAAATAATTACCACTGAACAACAGGTAACACTGGCTTTTTATAACTACTACTTTGAATTTTTTTTTTTATCTCTGTAAGATTTTTAAGAAGTCTCATATTCACCAAAGCTACATTTATTTATTATTACATCTATTTAGAAAAAACAAACAAAAAACTTGTAATATAAATGTAATATATTCTTGCGATTTATAGCATCATAACTTTGCCTTCGTTGTCACATGATCACTTAAAAATCATTTTAATATGCTGATTTGGAACATGGATTTTGTCGCTCCTTTTTCAGTTCATGAGAAGAACGAGAAACCTCTGACACTAGCTTTGACTGCAAGTGACATAGACGGACATACAAAGGTCAACACCTATCTGATATCAAAGCAGAAAAATGTCCGTTGTCATAAAGGAGAGGAGATTATGGTGGCTCATCTCTGATCCCTGTGTACACCTGGGATTTAGGGGCACCTTTTCCGACGATTCCCTGACCTTTTCTAAGAGAGAATAAAAAAAAGGACAAGTGAAAAAACGGGGGGGACCTAGTAAAGTGGCTGTCGACTTTAATTATGAAAAAGCCCTGAAAATGGTTGCATTTTCCACAAAAGTGCTCTGGGACCCTGGGTTTGAAAATTGCAAAAAAGTAATATTGTACCCTGGGGCCCTGGCAAAGTATCACTATTGTGTCTTGACTTTGGAAAAGTTAACAGCCTGTTCCTAGGTCAAATATATTCCTAGGCCTGGGCCGGAGGATCCTGCAGAGGCTGCTTTCGAAACTTCCTGAGGCTTAATGATATCACTCCATTGGGAGAGGAATTGATCGCCTGCATCGTCCACGAGTCCACGGGAGAGAGTCGCTGATTGCTTGATTCATCAATCATCTGACCCTGTCATCGATCAGATGGAACATTAAGGCAGCCAGCCGATCCACAATTTTGTCCCTTAAACGCCAAAAAAGAACCAAAAAAAAAGAAGCACAATAACAGTGAACAGTGTCATTTAACAAACAACACCATGTTTTTGGGAAACGCATTGACTATCTGTATTCTGTGCAAACAACACAAGGCTATCAGTATACTTGAAATTCCCTCCAAATTCAATAAAAAAAATAATAAATAAAAGATAAGACGAAGAAAAAAAATAAGATGAAGAAATACAGTATTCCTTTCCTCACCTCTAAAGTAATTTCCTTCAGGTAATGTTAGAGAAGAGGACCCATATATCCTTCTCATTTCGCCGAGGTACAAGGTGGTGTAAAGTAATACATAGAAAACTTATCCGAGAGTAAAGTGATGCCAAAGACAAACAGGACTCCAGAGTATCGGCTTTGGTTGCATTTTAATTACAGCTGTGCAGCATTTTAAACTTGCCAATCATTGCTCAAATGCTAATTGTTGTGTAATTCCACCTAGTCATTCTGCATGCTAACATATTCCATTTCCCTTGTGGTTGCAGTTAAGATGATTATCTTACATTAACTAATCACTTCGTTAGAGCCCTTGACCTTTACCAATATAATTAAATCTTTAACACTTATGGTGCCATAACTACAGCTATGATGGATATTTTAAGTTGTATTCAGTAAGGATGCATTAAAGTGATCCAAAGTGACAGTAAAGACTTTTAAATAGTTTCAAATAAATATTTTGAACTGTTTTCAACTGTTTTCAACATCAATAATAATAAGTAATTGGCTTTTTTTAATGAATTCTAAAGGATCAAGAGTAATGACTGCTGAAAGTTCTACTAATAATTGCATTGCTGAGAACTATAAAAGCGACAACGAGGTGTTGCGTTCTTTAACGCTCCTCCTGGAAACAAAATGCTGTGACGCCAAATTCCATCAAGTAAGCTGTTGTGTTTAAAGGGTCAAACATAGAGACGCATGTGTCTGTTATTGTGGCGGCATTTCCACGACCCAAAATGTGGCGTTGAACGAAACTAACAGTGATTGTTTGTTTTACATGTCGGTCAAACAGCCTCAACCGTGGGTCATGGCCAGTGAACGCTACCATAGATTCTTGCTATGCAAGACTATAGCTCAGTAACTAGCTGGTTTTATAGCCTGACCAAGCTAGTGTTTAGCTGGTTGATTAGCTAGACTTCTAGACTGACCAGCTGATACCCAAAACTGGCAAAGCAGACCAGATATGTAGGCCAAGTAAGTCGGCAAACCATCTTGAGTATTACCATCACTAGTTATGTTTCATTACTAATTTAATATAAATGCAAAAAATGCATGAAATCTGTAATGGAAATGCACCTACTGTGGCACTGTACCAGCACAGTACTATTAGGCTATATCTAATAATATCTACAATCAACAACATGGAAAAGATACCGACAGTCAAGAAAGAAAGACTCATATTTATTCACCAGATAAGACTAGTACTAGCGACTCCTGAGGAAAGCATAGCGTGTATCCATGCTTTCTCCTGTTGAGCCAGCAATGCGCAAAGATCAGAACAGAGTAATTTCTACTGTGATTTCTACCTCCACGTGTCACAGTGTCAGCTACTTCAGCCCACCATGATGAGCTGATTGCTGAATGTGAGCACAGCGCATTACTTTATGAGATTAAATGCATTGCACAGGTCTCTGGCTCCTGCTCGCTCTCTTTCTATCCAACCCCTAATCATCTAAAAAGCTTTTGCTTCGCTATCTCAAAAACCCCCGCCTGAGAAAATATGCTACTATTTCTATACACAAAGCCTCACTGGCATTTAAATGTAAAAACGTAATGTGATCTGAAGCAACTAAATCATAACATCAGCTGCCATTTCCACCGATCTTTCATCCGCCTGCACGGGCGAAACTATCAGCTAATGAAGCTAACAGATTTGATTGGAATCAATAATCTCAGGCAGTGGCGTAATGTTCTAATAAGCCACTTGAGGGGGAAATGGCAGTGCTCAAATTGATTTCAGTCCTTAATTCTCTCACGCAGAGCTTTAAACCGAGAGCCAAGTGAGGACAATTTGAAAATGAGACAGGCTCCGGGATATGCCGGACTTGCTGTTTATGTCAGTACAGAAAACCGATACTCCAACTGCTTGAAAACATTCTCTGGTTTCCCTGCACAATCATTTCAAATCAGTATTTTGTCTTGTTTTCCAGTAAAAATATCTAAACCATCCTTAAAACAAGATCAATTTACTTGAAAAGCCAAATGGTGTAAGATAATAGGACTTGTACTCAGAGAACGTGTCTTGTGTTATATTTTTTTCTTACCCCAACGGCTAACACCCTGTATTTTCTTGTTAAAAAAATAACTTGAGCTAAGTTGTTCCAATTCAATGTCTCCACAAATGATTAAAATAAAAGTGACTAGCATAAGTAAAATAAAAAAATAATATTAATTAGGTACATATTTATTGTGCATCCTTAGAAACTACAGTGTTGTCTATTTCTCAAAGAGTTGCAGAATATGAGAAGGATCTTTCTAGTAAACCAAAAACACAAACAAATCGTTGTGATAAATTATATGAGAAATTATGATGCTTCTTGGTGTACCCAAAATGGTCAAACGGTATCAACAGACATTCCTCTGTAGGAAATAAAGGATCGCTTTTCGCTCCATCTGTCACAGTTAATAACGTGTGCAATAGTCTTCTAGCGAAATTGCAAGATTACAGAAAAAACAAACAAACGTAAACAATAAAACAAAACAAAATCTAATTTCCTTGTCCAGGGAAAAGACTAAAAAAGCACATGGTGAGCACTTTTTATATGAGTTATAGTCTCACCAGTTAGCTGTAAGTACTTTTAACCGGAAATTCTGCACCTATTACTTTTTTCTTATTACTGATAATCCAGATTGTGTGGAACGTATCACCAAAGCTGAAAATCACAGTTGAACAAGCACACTTCCCCTTAATCAGTGTCATTTAAATAACATTAGGGGGTTTGTCATTAGATGAAGACTTCCTCTGCTGTGATGTATTTTATTGGCAGGAAAATAGATGGTAATCGTTCATGAAAAAAAATAACCTTAAAAATGTAAATCATCTCATCTGCCATTCCATTACAGTGGGGAAAACAGGAAAGACGAACAGCGATCGATGCAATTCGGCATGACGCTCTATCAAGTAATACGAAATATATTGGCAAGTTAGCACATCTGTGGCTTTCTAACATCAGCCAGCTCTGTTGAAATCTATAGGAAACGGCAGCTGAGAGAGGACAGGAAGAGAAGGCCAGCACTGCGCCCAACACAATTAATTACTGTCAGACATGCATGAAACACATCTCAGATGCATGACCTTGACTGGACCACAGCTGCGCACAGCTAGCTAGTCCTCTAAATGCACAAGAGTACGTCCGAGGCTTCCAGCAGCGGCAAAGTGCACATGTGTACCTAGATCTGAAGCCCTCACGAGAGCCACATAAAACACCGGACGCTATTAAAATCGTCTCTTCATCAAAAGGGTTTTCATCAAAAGCTGTTTTTGAATACTTGTCTGATCTGGCTGAATCGTGCTCTCGTTAATCATGTAACATAAAGCCCAGGCGACTGGAGGTCACCTCCAGTGGAGGGCCGAGTGTACATTAACAACAGAGCTCATTAGAACGCAAACGGTAAGTAAAACAAGATCCAGGGAAAAATAATCCAGGGGTGACGACAAATATGCCTCCTCAGCATGTCGGCTTGACGTTTAGTAGTAATCACTAGTTGAGAGGTGCATTCTAAAAAAAACTGTCTCCATTAAAGTGCCCCTATTATGAATAATGAAAGGTTTGTATTTTGGTTTTGAGAGTCCCCAACAACAGGTTGACATGCATGCAATGACACTGCTTTATGTACAGCGTTACCAGGGAAACAGCTATTTTAATTGACCCAGAAGCGGCACCTAGTGGCAAAGAATGAAATTGCATTTTCATTCAGACCAACGCAAAAAGACCAACAAGTAGGGGGGATATATGCTAATGTTTCATGTTGACAATAACTTTTGACACGGTGCACTTTCAGATTTAAAACACAGCAGGATGGTTTCATTCACTTAGAGCTGTGTTACACACAGCAAAAAATAATTTAATAAAATACTTGATTTCAGTTTCACTTATCAGGAAAGGTCCTCAAGTTGGGTTTCGGACCCCCGTATGGGAACAATGCTGTATGTTTCACTTCAGCTTCAAATAAACCAACCATTGTTGCTGTGTATTTTTCAAATATTATATATTAGTATATAATAATCACATTAATAGTTATAATACAATCAAAACAGATCAACAATCAGTATATTCTGACTACGAATCAATTCAAATCTCTGTCCGAATACCTATGTTTGAAGCAAACAAATTCGCATTGAGGTACGCAGAGAAATTCAAAAGACTACAGTCCAGAATTCCACTCTCCTTCCTCTTTCTCTCTCTGACATTGCCATCTTAGTTAATTGTTCGCCTTGACTATCTTTCTCCTCCTCCCTGCGGGCGAACGCAGTGCCCCATCCCCCACCGACCAACCGACCTGTGCGATAAATAAATAAAATGCATACAAATGATTTCCCGCTCATGAAAACAGACAACTAAATGGTTGATATATGGATTGGTAACTCTTTTATGAGGAGAATGGTGGGCTCAAAATTGAATTCCTGCATGATAAATAGCCTGCATTATCTCCCCTTTGCCCGAAGAAGCCATTGGAGCTACTTAAACAGAGTGGTGATGACACTGGAAAAATGCTCACAGATGGACACCCAGAAGGCTAAAAACATTAGCGTGGTCCACTCCATCAATAAAGCGCGCCCATCTCGGAAGGAAATTGGCCGCTCTTGGCTTATCTCCCTTCTTAAAAGCGTGGCATAGCAGCAGAATTAAGTGGCCGATACCCCGTTGAAGCGTACTTCAGGGGCAGCGCAACTCCAGACTATCAGTCATTTACATCGGAGGGCATTAATAACGGTGACGGCCCTGCAAGAGGAAGAGGGCCGCTGCAAACGGGTTGAACTTTCCATGTTTGATTTCTATCTCTGTTGAGTGAAACAGGAAACCAGGCCTGTGGCATAAACAGAGAACAGCACAAATATCACTCATAAATTGCGGATATATTTACGAAAGCATCACTTTTACCCAGATAAACACCAAGCTAATGACTCTTCCAGATAATTACAGCTATTTGGGCCTTTTATAGAGAAAGAGAAAAAAAAAAAAACACCCCCACAACCGAGTCTGGATTCCATAACCCAAATACAGTCTAGACTCTAGCGAGAGGCAAGCAGCTAATGAGGTGTTTCAGACGTAATGCTTGTACCGAGGTCATCAATTTTTCAAGTCATTTCGTGGATGTTGTTGGTTCACAGGCAAATGCTAATTTGCATGCTGAAATAGTCGGGATGGAAAGGAACATTTCGTTTGACTCGCGGTTTTCTAATAGTGATGCATGCACATCTTCAAATCAGAGAGGAGCATAAAACATTATTAAAAACAACATCTTTTACAACTATTTGACCTTATTAGTTGTGAATTTTGATGTATTTTGAATATATTTTAGGTGTACATATATAAACAACATTTAAACTCTTATTCGATTTACAGAATAAATTCCAATATCCACCCACATTTAAAAAGCTTGAAAGAGCCAGGATAAATTTAAAAAAAACTCAGACTGGGTTGGTCTGAAAGAAAGTTATATAAACCTATAATGGCTTCGAGAAGAGTAAAATATGGGGTAATATTCATTTTTGGGTGAACTATTCTTTTAAAACACATTTTAGGCTTAATATTAGGAAATGTGCATTGTGCATAAGTATCACTCCAAATAAAGTTTAATTATAATTTTCAGTAAGTCTTGAGCAATAAGTCACAGATTTGAACTAAGATTTAAATAAATGCATTTTAAATGTTTTTTGTTTTTTTTACTAGGAATGCACTGATGTTCACAACATATTCAATCAACCTGCAGCATTTTTTTAAAGGCATGCAATTACCGTAATAAATAACGTTAGAGAAAAGTAAACACAAATCAAAGGTTACGTTCAATACCTGGCTCGCAGAGTTGTTAGATTTAAGACTGAAAGAGACATCCAAGAGCCAAGCTTTGATTCTCTGTGTCAATTAAGAGAAAACACTTGTTGTGATTATACAACCTTGAAATCCAAAGCAGAGCTATTGTTAAATCTCAGAAATTGCAAGCGTTAACTTGACGATTTGCACTTAATAACCTCATCCTCTAAGGACGTGAAAAAAAATACCTAGCTCCTGCAGTTTTGATAAATGAAGATTGATATAATTTGAAAAAAAAAAAAAAACTCTTGATGGTGGACCTTAATCAGGGCCTGGTGCGTATTTCTATCTGTCCAGTGTGACAGACTGGTTACACTTCAAATCATCACGAAGATTGAGGTGGGAAATTGGGTCTTATTTCCCCATATGCTGAAAATAATCAGAGTAATTTCTCTCTGACGGCTGGAGCCACAATTGCTTGATGAAAAGGGAGATGGATAATAAAAATCAAGCTGTCCCATTCTTGTTCTGGAAAGGGTAGGAGTGCTAGCACACGAGGCGCTGATTGCCTCCCTGTTGCATACCGTCTACCCGTGACCTTGGAGCACGTGACCTCCACGTGAACAAGACCAAAGAATATTTAATAGCAAGTTTACTGAATATAATGAATGTTATTTCTCTTTCTGAAATGCAATAATATTGTACTGCTAACAGAATAAATCATGTTATATAATAAACACTGTTTAGACTACTGTCCAAAAGTTTTTGCTGTTTTTAGCAAGAATGCATTAAATGAATTAAACGCTGATTCTTAAAATGCTGTTCTTTTGATATTTTTATTTATCAAAGAATCCTCAATCCCAAGAACATAACTTAAAGGAACATTGTTTGGAAATAGGCTCATTCTCCAACTCACTCAGAGTTAAAAAGATGAGTTTTATCGTTTTGGAATCTATTCAGCTTATCTCTGGGTCTGGCGAAATCGTACCATGGTCGCAGCAGGCGCAGTGGTATCATGAAGCACCTGTGGAAAATAGTCCCCAGCTTTCAAGACACACTCCCTGTGCAAGCAAGAAGGTCTGGCTGTTTTCAGGTGCTGCATGATATCACTGCGCCTGCTGCGGCCATGGTACGGTAGCAGGTTTACTTGATTATTACGCTTGAATTGGAGTATAGGTCCTAATCCTATATGCAACTTTTCATTTTCTGTCGGTCTTAGTACACTATATATCTACAGAAGAGTCAAGTTTTAAATATTGAAACGTGATGCTACTGGTCTAATTGGATTAAATTTTCTATGCTAAGCTATGCTAAAAGTGTTATCGCCAGACCTGAACATTAGCTGAATGGATTCAAAAACTGTAAAACTCAACTTATTAACTCCGTGGGAGTTGGAGAATGAGTCTATGCCCAAAAAAAGTGGTTTAATAATAATAATAATAATAATAATAATAATAATAATAACAAACATGTGTTTGCATTTATATATACATAATATATATATATATATATATATATATATATATATATATATATATATATATATATATATATATATCTCACAATCAAATTTTGGATGTGATTAATCGTGACTGATTAAATATGAAACAGTTCTTTCAATTATTAATATTTTACTTTTTTTTACTGCATTTTATTATCAAATAAATGCAGCCTGAGCAAGCATAAGTTATTTACATCAAAAACATATGTTTGTGTATATATATATATATATATATATATATATATATATATGTGTGTGTGTGTGTGTGTGTGTGTGTGTATTTGTCAATGGTGTACTAGAAAAAAGGTTATTCATCACACTTGAAATGACTAGTCAAACGGACTGCATTGCATTGCGGGATACAGTAGACTGTATTCAACACATTTTGCTGACATGTAGGTCATCCAAGTGTTCTACATAATCAGAAAATGTGCATACGGTGCACAGTACATGTTCTAAACAGTGCAGAAATTGTAATACTCTATCCTGAACACAGCTTATAATAAATCACCTTCGACTAAAAGGGGTTTTCACATCACGTCATCAAAATGCAGCATAAAATATGATGGCTATTGCAATCTAATTGGATGTGAATTACTAGAGCATATGAATCAGTAAATAATATGTAAATAATATTCAAATAGACCTTGTTGAGCAGTGGAGGAGGCCGGGATATTTTAATAAAGAAGAAAGGATAGAGGATGCTGATGACAGAACGTCTTGTATGAATGTATACCATCATAGCATCCAGTACGCCGTGACCCTCTCAGCGGCCAGTGCATCTGGCAGGAGACGCTCTATGCTTTTCGTCTAATGCAATTTATCAGCCAATTCCATCCATCTTACACAAGCCCGGCACTTTAAGTCTCTCACTACTTAAGATATTGCTATGGAGCTACCACACACACACACTTCAGAAGAGCCTCGTAGCACGAGTCTTAAATACGCAGCCTGCGACTTCCTCTACCAACGAACAAAAAAAAACTGAAATAATGGATCCGCAGATGCACAAAGGTGGAATTAAATTAGAGCATTTCATTATTTTAATGGATGATTGAGCTGAGTCAACGTTTGGGTTTCACTGTGTTTACAGCACAGCGGCTACTGTTGACGTATGGATTTTTCATAAGAGCAGACGAGCAAAGACTGTTGACTGTCAGTTTGCGTAACAAATCGCTCTGTCTTGAGCAGTTAACCTTGATGAGGTCCAGGACACGGTCTGATTAGTGTTGAACAGCAAACAGGCGGTGTTTTGACCCAGATGTTACCGTAAAGATCTGACATTAAATAAGCAGAGCCGAGCATCAACCTTTAGTCTGCACGCTCCTTCTGAAATGACGATAAAAGGTCATAAATCAAAGCTAAAATTATGTGTGAACCATCCATGAGGTTAACGGGAATATTGACGGATAGAATAGCAAAATCCAGTCACAAAAATTGAATTAGTGTATAATACTACGCCACAGACTTTGGCAAATTTTGCGTGAATAAATTAAAAGAAGAGCTGTTACTTTTGCAATTAATCTTGATATGGAGTACTTTGAATATTAAAGACCACAAAAAGACTGTTAAACATGAAGTCTACAATGGTCTATATAAATGGAACAGTGGCACAGTTTTGTCTGCTAACTGCATAATTCATATACGAGTGACGCACATTCTTTCTCACTATAAGAGGACATGAACACAAATGTATCTCCAGAGCTGTTCTGAGAGTTCATTTCATGAGTACTTTACCATTTCTTTAGAGAAAAAAATGTCTTCATTACAACCTGACAAAATAAAAGCTGTTTAAATTAACAAAATTGTGAAAAATGTATTATTTTTATACAGTAGAATATTTTTTCAAAGCAATAATAGCAATATAGTAACACTTACTAACAGTAATAAATATTTGGGAATTTGGGAAAAACTGAACGTAATGCAACC
Organism: Puntigrus tetrazona; assembly: GCF_018831695.1. Classification (NCBI taxonomy): domain Eukaryota; kingdom Metazoa; phylum Chordata; class Actinopteri; order Cypriniformes; family Cyprinidae; genus Puntigrus; species Puntigrus tetrazona. The sequence continues at coordinate 20,522,163 of NC_056718.1, forward strand.
CTTAAAAAAATGAACCGCAATTCAGCTCAAATAATTTACATTTTAAAAATGATTGCACTGACTCATGAATATTAATTGCAAGATGTTTGTTTAGTATCTGTTTTACTGACAGGCAGATGAGCAGGTGATAACCAGAGTAGAATAACAACTTATTTGTTCATTCGTTCAGTGCACTGCATTTGCAACTGGCATGCAGAAGCTCCTGCTTGGCTAATTTTTGTCTTCAGGCAAAAAAAAAAAAAAAAAAAAAAGATTACTTAAAAATGTGGGGGAGAAATACTTAGAACTTGTTCACTCCTATTATCATGGTTGCTACAATCCTTTACGGTTTGGAGACTCTGTCGGAAAGAGACCTAGTAAAATTTGTAACACCACAAACATAACTACATTTATTGTAGCAGGAGCGTTCTCTATGCTTTTAGTGACAAGCTACTTTCTCCGATATAATATAAAATGCTACATTGTTTCTGATGTAACTCGTTTGAGATCTGTGCTCATTTTCAACACTAAAGAAATGTTTATGAGCGCTAAATAAGCATATTAGAATGATATCTGAAAGATCATGCGCCTGGAATCGCTTTTTAAAATATGTTTCAATATATGACAAAAACCCATTTGAATGTGCAATGATGCGAATGAATTTTTATTAAGTACTTTACAGTATATTATCTATATGTTTTTTTGCTTATGTCTTGTCACCTTTTTGAAAACAAGCTTTGACTGCAGTTTAGCTGCTTTCAATCCTGAGAAGTATACAGCTTGGCAAAGTACATTTTCAGAGCAACACCGGTCCGTACAGCAGTGAAATGCAGACATAACTCATTTTAATAAACACAGATGACAAAGAAACTAACATAAGTCTTTGCGCTCAACCAGTGATTGTCTAGCTTACAAAGTCCTTCTTTTACTTGCTAACTCTCTCTGGCACAAACACTCTCACACACACACGGTAATAAAGCAAGTGAGAGATAAATTGTGCAGAGAGATAACAGATCAATCAGTCCTGAAGGCTTGACAGCAAGGGACAGTTTGTCTTATTTCCAGCCACCCTCAAGCAGTCAAGTGCTATCAACTCCTGAGCTGTGCTGAGCTTATCCTGGCTGCTCAGAGCCCTTGCTCTTTCTCTCTGATTGTCTCACTCTCCAAGCCTGTCTCAATCTCCCTCATCTATAGTTTCCATCTCCTTTGCCTGGCCTCTCATTTGTACACACATTTCCTCTCCACCAACTTATTCCCTCTTTCCGCCACTTCAGTTTGACCCCCAATCTTATTTCTCTCTTGTTCTACCCGCATCACTTCCAGTCTCTCCCTCTCTCCAATCATCACTTTCTTTAACACTTCGCTCCTCAAACTGTACACTTAATATATAATAATTATACATATACACACACACACACACAGACTAGGTGGTACTTGGATGCTCTGACTCAATCAAAGGCGGTACTTGGCCTGAAAAGTCTGATAACCACTGTTTTTACACATCAGCCAATATCTTTTGCAGCCTGTCACCTTTAATTCCAGGCTGATGGTGCATCTTGTTTACCTGGCAGGGTCTGAGTGATCTATCTGGGAAGTGTTAGGGCTGTTGTGAGATTCTGAGGACTGACCTGAGTTCAGAACGTTTCCGTTTTCAGCGTTTTTGCTTTATAGTGATGAATGTCAGACTCGTAGCAAAGCTGCTTCACACGTGGTGCCTATGGTCAGAGAATCTATATATATATATATATTTTAGCACTAAAGATACATATTTTCTGAGGGAAAAAAATGATTTTAACACACAATCCACCACTTAAAAAGGCATAGATTTAGCTTTCAAGACATTTAAATGTTTTTGAAACATGTCACCAAGGCTGCATTTGTTTGATGAATAACAGTAATATGGTGAAATATTATTATTGTTTTCTATTTTACTATACTTGTGATTCATTCCTGCGGTTTATTGCAAAACCATTCTGCAACCATATTGCAAACCAAAAATCATTCTAATACGCTGATTCTCTGCTCAGTGAATATTTATTATTGTTATAAATCTTAAAACAGCTGTGCTGTTTAACATTTTTGTGGAAATTGTTATCCTTTGAGTTCAAAAGCAGTATTTAAAATTGAATTGAATAATAACATGTCTTCACTGTCAAATTTGATCAACTTAATACATCCTTGCTTAATAAAAGTATAATTAAAAAAATAAACAAAAACCAGCAAATAAAAATATTTCCAATCAATCTGTTTTTGCAGTTTGGTTTCGGGTTGGGGGACTGGAAAGTAAGCTGTGCGCTGTGAATGTCAGAATATTTTTTTTACATGGTTTCCAGGCTGTCATTTAGGGAAAGACTGAAAAATTACGACAAAATTGCTATCTTTTTTTTTTCCCCCTGAAATGTCTGGAAGCACTCTTTGCTGATAAAAAGTCTTGCACAGTCCCCCAGTGAGTCGCTATTCTAAATGCAACCTGCATTCACGAGTCCTTGTGGTCTTTTAATCATGTACTCTAAATGCATGATAATTTTCCTCCATCAACAGTTTTCTGACAGTCTGACACCAGTCACGACCTATAAAATGCAGCAAATGCTGGCGTCCGTAGGCCGTCTAGTAATGAATGTGTCAGAAATTTTACCACTTAATTACCAGTCACGAAAGACCGGAGGATGTGCTATTGCCAGTGAACCTGTTTTTGGGCTGCTTAGCGCAGACGTGTACAGATTGCAGAGTGAAACTCTAATGATAATTCACGAGGCAAATGGGATTTTGTCCGGCAAGGAATGCTCAAGAGAATAGAAGACTACTCAACCCTTTATTTCACCCCGTATAAAATTATACATATAAATCTAAAAGCGGTCTCAACGTTAAACACCTTCAAATGGTCAATGAACTGATAAAACCTTCAAGCCGCAGCTGTGACCTTTCATTTCATAGGTCAAGCAATTAAATAAATTAAACAGGAAGACAATATTGACCTGTTCCTGTCAAGCCCTCCAACGAGGGTCACAAGGGCATGGGCCTCATTCTCATTTTCCACTATTACTCACACCCATGTGACACTGTCCAGGGTCAGCACATATTTCCCATAAGTGAAGACTCTATTAATGTCAAGCCCTAAAAACGATGATCGATAATCTACAAGTGCCTCCTTAAGAAAATGTTGAGTGATGCTACAATACGCAATAACTGTTTAAGGTTTGTGGACAGAATCCAATTGAAAAATGATGTTAGTGGCATAGTACACACAAAAATACAATTCCGTCATCATTTAGTCAAACCTGCGCTGCTTTCTTTTTTGTAGAGAGGACGTTGCCCATACAGTGAACGACTATGTCCAGTGATGTGTGGATTTAACCATCGAAATATCATCTTTTGCGTTTAAACAGGTTTGGATCAACATGAAGGTGTGTAAATGATGACAGAATTTTTATGGTTGGATGGGATATCCATTTCATGTCAACAAACAAAACATTCATCAGAATATTTTTCCAGGTTCCACAATAGCCTACGAACTGCATTATTTTAGCTCATATAATAGATAAATGCCAGAGAATCATGTTAAACGGCGTAATCGAACACAGCTTTGTACACATTCTCATAAAGCAAGCCAGAAACGACTTGGATAATTACAAAAATAGCTTATGTGTAAGGCTTTGTTTGAAAACTTTCAGTATTTAGGATATTCCTTGGCCAAAAACCTTCTATTCACCAAAAAGTGCATCAACCCACCAACAGGTTTCTATGCCATACTCTAGGATGCTTTTTTACAAATTGCACAAATAAAAATAAATCAACTTTATATGATTTTGTAATCTACAGTTAGTCTAATATACTTAAAATGAGCCACGTTTCAGTATTTAAATACTAGTGCCATGCTCAAGTGGAATGCAGATAGTTGCAAATAACGGTGTGCGTGGCTATTCAGTGAATTCACCTTGTAAAGAAGAGCACAATATTTTCCTACAAGTAAATGGCACATTGAATAATAACAATAGACTAAAATACAATGACATCTCAAAACATCACTCACAATGGCATGCTATGGAAACTTTGAGTGTTTTCCACAAAGGCTACAATTTGTTATTCTTTTGCTGCTTTGGAGCTGAAACATCCAAAGCATCATGGGAAATTCATTATTCTCTCAAAAACTCTTAAAGGCCGAGGAAGTGATGTATGCATGTCCATTTTTCAGCTCAGTAAGCGACAGCTGTATCTGCTGACAGGGTTGTATACGTCTAATCCTCAACAAACTGGGACAGAATGACAGTGGGACACTGATATGTGGCATCCCTCTGAATATCCACCCCTGCATTCACCACTAGAGTCGTGTCTTCTGCTTCACAAAACACACCGGTATCACTGTCACTCCAGTGATACACAGTGATGTGTGATTACCAAAAAACCTTTACAGCATCAAAGTGCCATCTCTGATCCAGCACTAGGTAGGACCAAAAATATAAAGAACTGGGAAATCACAAGCTATTCCAGCAAGGTTCATAAAACTAAAATTATGTTACTATGACAGACAGAATGATAGAACAATAGATAGACAGAACGATAGAACAATAGATAGAATGATAGAACAACAGATAGATAGACAAGATAGAATGACAGAAAAAGATTGACAGAATGATATATGGATAGAACAACAGACAGACAGAACGATAGACGGTCCAAAACAGAATAGATTTGAACAGTATCCTTAATCATAATTTTAATTTGTCAAATTCTGATTCAGCTTTTTATATCTTTACTGTTTACAGCAGGCAATGACCACGTTTCACTCACTAGGAAACTTTTAGACAGGTTTTAATACGCCGCTATAGTGAAGTTCTGGGCTATTAGCAAGTTGAGATCTCAATTTAGCTGGACTGGCTACAGCGTCAGCAGGACACACAGAACAATAATGGCAGCTGACATGCCTGACCTTTCCTATTAAAAGAGCCTGGCTGTTTAATACGGGCTGCCTCCACATCTCATTAGCCAGCTCAGCACCTTGCTCTGTGACTGAACCCGGCAACTTCAGCCACCACTCGTTAATTAATTTCTGCCTATTATACACCTTTCTAGCTCTTGTTTCTGAGGTGTGTGCATTCACATGAGCGCACATACATACATATATACATATACATATATATTCATATAAATAAATATGTATGTACACACATACACACACACACACACACACACACACACACACACACACAAACGCACACATCTCACAGCGTGTGTACAGCGACTTTTTTCTTATTTTATAAACCTGTTTTTTTCTCCCTCAGTCTGTCTTTCTCCTACATATGCTCACTATAATGCCTGCCTGTGTGTGTATCAGTAATTATACAGGCTTATGTTGCTCCTTGTGACATCTGGCAGAAAATTAAGGGAATTATATATACAAAAAAATGCAAATGTGCAAACTTACATTTAAGACACATTTACCAGAAAATTCATACTAACAAAAAAATTTCATATTTCAATTGTTAAATATAATCATCACAAAAACATTGAGAACACATATACAGTAAGAAAAACTTATAATGTCAGTAAAAAAAAAAAAAAAAAAAAAATATATATATATATATATATATATATATATATATATATATATATATATATATATATATTTTTTTTTTTTTAATAAATGCTATTTCCATTTATCAAAAGAATCTTTAAAATAAAGATTTAAAAATCAATATTGATGATAATAATATATTTTTGGTCATCAAATACATTTTAAAATATACTAAAACAGAAAAAACTGTAATAATAGTTCGCAACATTACAGTTTTTACTTGTAAATAAATACAGTTATTTGTAAATAAATACAGCATCGTTGAGCACATTAGATATCTAAAAAATATTAATATTAAAAAAATCTTCTTTGTTTTCATCTCGCATCTCAAAATATCAAGAATAAATGATGATATGACCCATTTAAATGCGTCAAATTCCATTTCTAACACACAGTGTTGCCTTTTATCGGTGGCATGGGCAGTTTAACTCTCCATCACGGGAGAAAAAGTTCAATCCCAATAAATCAGAGTGTAAAATGACACAGCATGGCATTTTACGTTTTTCGCCCGCCGTTTTTTTACTATAAAATGAAAAGGGCTGTTTCTTTGAAACCCTCACTCTACAGAATCTTTCTCAGGGGGCCACAGACAAGCATCATAAGCACTAGGAAATCCATCATTCCTGACCACTTCCCCCAGTCCCACAAGGTCACTCCATTGAAACAGGCAGTCTGACGCTGGCTCTGTCACCTCCAATGCAATCAGAACCTCCCCACAGCGGCGCACGGCTCACAGGTTTCAAGGAAATTATATTTATGAGTTGCAGACAGCGATCGCTTTTCCACTGGGTACTACTGACACCCAGAACAATGCCACCAACACGCAGGCAGGCCGACTCACGATCATCGTTTGTTTGAGATGGGCCGTTTTGGGTATTGAGAAGAGACGTCCCCAAATGACCTACCAAATGATGAAGGAGGAGGAAAAAAATGGGTCGAAGCAAACATTTCAAACTGGAAAAAAGTATGCATGCGTGTGTGTTTGGTTATAGTGCTATTAGTGTGAAATCACTCTTCCCGGCAGAGCTTGACAGTACGAGCATTGCAATTGTACTTATGACTAAAAATAGATGTGCGCGAACTAGAAAACACGTGTCTGAGAAATATATGTCCACGTGGGTCTTAAGAAGTCTTACTTTACACATCTTAAATGGTATGATGAACGTCTTAATTAAGAGGTTAAATTAATTAATTAAGGTTAATAAAGGCAGGAAACTGTGATATGGCCTAATGTGATTCTAACATTTTTAAAGCGAATGATTTAAAGATATAAATGTGTTTCTACGCTTTGTGCATTCTACAGCCGTAATACCTGGGTGGGCGGAGTCAGTCTTGGAGAAAACAGTCCTTTCCCCCTCATTGGAAAAGCATGGCGTTAACCCGGCATAGTCTACATAAAACAATTTCTGTTGTTCTACAGAATAAGATATTCCGAAAAACTGAGTCATAATGGGTCAGTACAGTCTGTACAGTATCTGTGACTGGCCAAATACCACCCAACTAATGGCCAGAGGTGTCGTTTCCCGACACTTTTTGTTATCCGATTGTGTCTCTAGGCAAGAGATCGCTTTTAATAGATTATGACATTTACATCACAAAAATATCAGGGATTGAGGTAGTGTTAAGCCCCATTATAACTGGGTTGCTGTGCAAGCGGGACAGCTCATTAAAGTAGTATATGAAGTGCATATAAATATTAATATAAAGTTGTATATTCATAACTGCTGTCAGAGTTCTGATGTTGTGTGCTACCTGCTCAGATGGTGCATATAAATCTTCAGATCTTTTTTTTTTCTTTTTTTTTCTTAGAGGTACGGAAAGCTACGCAGCAACTTTTCGGCATTGCACCAAGCAAAAAATAAAGCAAAAACATAACAAAAAGTAGAGATCAAGAGCCTAACAAGGTCTCCGCATATTAATTTGAATGGTATGTTTTCCCCCACGGCATTAACAGATATAACGCTTTTGTGGGCGTTCCCAGCAATGCCGACCAAGTCAATGAGCAGCTCAAGTGAAGGCACTTCAAAATAAGAGTCCCACTGTGTTCTGTGCTTGTTTATATTTGAAAATATTAATACCTATTTAAAAAAAAAAATTGGACACTTTCGGCTGGTCAGACTGGACAACCAAGTCTAAAAAGCTAAAACCATCTTAAAACATCTTAGGCTGGTTTAAACGTTTTTTGCAACAAGGATATGAAAGATTAATATGTGGAATTTCTGACAGAAGGAAAATTAAAGAAACAGAACTTGAGTAAAAATCTAATTTTTATGAATCATTAAAGAATATAAGCATATGTATGCAATCGGCAGAAGCAACCCTACTGTGAGGTTAGACTTGAATGGACTCCTTAATGTTTTAAATGAGTGCTAAATGGTATATCTTTAAAATACAGGCTAGCTCAGCACCCTGGGGTGTAGCCATAGCATTTCAAAATCTAAGCACACCTCCTACCAAGCGTAGCAGCAGTCATGATGGCTGAAAACAATAATTAAGGAACAGACTACTGTATGAGGAGTGACTCTCAGAGCAGCTAACTAGCTAAGCTATTAACACCATAGTCGACCAGCATGGCCTGTTTGATTAAAGCTGGTTGACCAAAGAACTCCAGCTTATGTTAGTTAATAATAAAACGGCCTGAACTCCACACAGCACTCCAGCTTCCCTTGAGGACCACAGGGATGCGTTTTCAATTGTTGAGGGAAGTCAAAAGCAATAACAATCAATTTGTCAGTTCCACTTTTCAAAGCAAGCCCAATGACAGCAGATCAGCAAAACCTCATTTTAATTTATCTGGTAAAAAGTGTGTCTAATACAGCTAATATATTCCATAAAGGCTTCTCTTCCTGTGCTCTAAGAATGTAATTACATTTCCACACTGTAATATGAAGCCATTGGCAATGGCCTGAGGCCCATTAAAACATGTGATCTGCCACCGTGTGCCCTGGCTAACAATGCATTCAGTCTCCATAACCTGCTTCCATCAAAACTACCTCATGTGGACACCACGCATCTGCTCCTCTCACTCTAATAGCCTTGATGGAACCCTATAAGATCCTTTAAGAAGTGAAGGAAATTACACTGGATTTCAGAGCCATATAGAGCAATTTTACCCTGGCTCTGGCAGTCAATAATGTCACCTAAAATGTGGACTAAAGTGATTGAATTTGTCACTATCATGAGACAAACAGGTAATTTTGTCTTAAAAGTAATATTAGATTCAATGAGCAATACGAAAATTAATTAATATTGGTTACATTTCAGAATGTCTATCATCTATACTGCAATACATAATACATTACATAATACATTACATTTTCTAAGTAAAACAAAAAATGTATTTCATAATATATGTCTAAGTAATATCAAATGTGTGCAAATATATGCTATGAATGCTAAACATATGATATCCATCTATTAATGCCGAGCAGTAATGAATCGCATCCAAAATGAAGGTTTTTGCGTACATAGTATATTTTGTGTGCACTGTTTTTTATTATGCATCTATAAATACTCACACGTTCATGTGTATATTTAAGAAAAATAAGTTATGTTTATATATTAAATACATTTATTTATTTGGAATATAAATTAGGAGAATATAAATATATACATGTAAATATATAATATGTGCCATTATATATACAAAATATATACATAATAAATATACACAGTATACATGCATATATTATTTAGACAAAAACGTTTATTTTGTATAAAATGAATCACAATTAATCTTTGCCCAGCACTACATCATCAACCCATCCATCTGTTATAAAATAATCACATGGATGTATAGGTGGATGATGCTTTTCTAGGAAAGTTCTTGAATTTCTTTACATTTATATTACACTTCCTTAACTTCACGCAGCATTCTTTTTGCTTCAAATGCAACCGAACTGGTTAAAAGATCCCGGTTAAAAAAAGAGCAGGTGTTGCTCACATATAGCGTTCGGAATAAAGAAGGACGGCTGTATAGTATGTGCTAGATATGGGCTTTGACCCTTCAGACCTGCAGATTCTCAGCTGACCAGAACAGATGTGGAACAGCCCACCCCATCAGCGAGAGCGCTTCTTCATCTGAGCCATGTCACAATGACAGATCACGCGTCAGGTCCAGCAGCGACGGAGCCGTCCTTGACCAGGCATGCCATGGCGGTGTAAGAAAATCTCTTATCATGTTCCTATATGCAGAGGCACAGTCGTAATCAGGCTAAGTGCCATGCTGAGGCGTGAACCCTGCTAAAATGCCATTCCAGGCACCCATAAAACACTTTATGGAAAATAAAGACCAATCTCACTACTAAGTATTGATCGTAAATTATTGTAACATTTGCAGGCAGCCAGCAGAGAGATGTTAACCGCTAGAAGTTATCAAAGGGAGCGTGTGGCTGTTCTGCTTGGACACGTTATTGTAAAGCAGCCGGTGGCATTGTTGCAATCTTCGGATTGAATTACATGTTATCTTCATATTACAGTTACAGCTACATGCAGTCAGTTTAAAGGGACAGTTCAACCAAAAATTTATTTCATCATTCATTCATTATGTTATTCCATATGAGCACGGCTTTCTATCTTCGTTCGTGAAAAATGATGACAGGATTGAACTATCCTCTTAAATGACGAAACTGAAAGTATATTAATGCAAACAAGAAACGGATAGAAGTAGGCCTATGTATACATTGTAGGTAAAAGCAAACAAAGAAACGTTAAACCTAGATTTCAGCTTGGTTAAATATTTATGATTCCGCTGGCATCAAAAAGCACTCATCCTAAAAGCTTTTCTTGTAACAATATGTCCTCTGGAAACAGCCTTTTGGATTACAGGATGGCACGCTTTAAACAAGACAGTTAATGCATTATCTTACAATCAATTTACAAAAACATTAAATACCAAATTTTGGATTTCTGTGTTAAATTGATCAAAAGTGACAGCGGAGATTGTTATTTGAGAGAATACTGTTTTGAACATTTGAACTTTCTATTTATCGCTGCATTGTGATCAATCCTTTTTATATTAAGTGGCATTAACATCTATGTACTTAATTTGGTACAATGCACTTATTGTGTACATGTTTTTATGTTGTACGTCCATTTTAAAAAATATCTGCATGTAATTATGTCAAGTAATTAATGTACATATATAATTCAATTTATAATTACACTATTGGCTCATTCCTTACCATACCCACAGCATCAAAGCACTACACTTTTTGATACATTTTATTTTAAGGTCATTTAATATAAGTGTGACCAAAAAATCTTTACCAGTACAACAGTTTTCAACATTGAGAATAATAAGAAACTTGTCGTGTGAAACTGAAAACTGGATTGATAATGAGAAAAATTCAGCTTTACATGGAACAGAGATGGAGAATTTTAGCATTGCATGACTTGATAATAGATTCTCTGCAGTGAATGGGTGCCGTCAGAATTGGAGTCCTAACTGCTGATAAAAACATCAATAATCCACAAGAAATTCACACACTAATCTACCAGTTACTGTCTTTTGAAGCAAAATAAATAAATAAATCTAAAGCTTTACTTGCTAATAAATGAAAACATTTGTGTATATTACTCACTTGATCCAGACAAAACAAATTTTCTGGACAAAGCAATACTGCGTGTTGTAGCTAGAGGAAACCAAAATCTTTTAATGATGGATTTGCTTATTAAAATATGCCATTTTTGCTTTAATGACGTTAATGGATGGATGGATGTGTTTTTATCAGCTGTTTGGACTCTCATTCCGACGGCACCCATTCACTGCAGAGGATCTACTGGTGAGCAAGTGATGTAATGCTAGATTTAACCAAATCAGCTCGACACGATTCACACTAAATGCATGCGTCATATTAAAATGTATATCAAACAAACAGACTCCAGCTTGATCACATTTCACTTTTTATCTACAAACCACCAAGAGAGTTGATGTCACAATATCATGCATTAAAATACTGTCATTTAATGTTATCTGCACTCTACACAAACAGCTTACGGTTGACATAGTAAGCATGAAGCAGGAAAAGACTGAATGAAAATGCTATGTATAGTATATAAAATCCGTATATATTAAACAGGAATGTGCATGATATACTGCATACAGAAGTAACAGTGACTGAGAATAGAATGGATGATAAAAACTTCAACTATGCTTGAACACACATACAAAGCTACGCAACAAAAATGCTTTTATTCACAGCCATTCTACTGGTCTGCTTCGTTTCGTTCTGCTGAAGCACATAAGCGTCTGTATTCCCACGGGATCACATCCTCTAGACTCTACCGCTGCAGTCAGAAGTAAAAACGCTTCGGCTGTGGCAACAACGCAGAGGATTTATCAGACAGGTGATACAAATGCGTTATGGGTATTCATATTTCCAGACAATAACTCAGGGGACTGTTTATTATTAGATCAAAAACTATAGGCAACCGAATTAGGGAGATGATGTTCTAACAAAGTTTGCTGAAACACAGCCAAACCACAAAAGATGATGGCTTCATTCCCAGATGCAAAGTGAGGTAACGTTACCGTAAAACGACTTTCGCAAAGTGGCTGGATCCAAACTGTGGCCACGGACCGTTGGGTGTGGTGGTGAATAGTTTGACGGTTTTAACAAGAACGGCAATAGCAACGACAAGCAAGCAGAGATCCGGTAGGCTGTCAGTCTAGCAAACTAATTAATGGAACTGATTACACAGCTTGAATACAACAGCACCCACAAGACTGCCATTAAAACACACATTACAGATGCAATGTATAATTTCTACCTTTAATAAAAAAAAATGTTTAAACAAAATTAAATGTTGAATTAATTAAATTAAAATGGTAATAAGAGGAGATTAATAAAAGTGCATCATGATGACAATTAAATTACATTTGAAATTTAAAAATTACAATGAATGGGACTTTTTATATCAGTTTTTGCATGTTTTTGCTAACATATGTAAATAATATATAACACGTGAATATTTCGTTTAATTTTACATTTCATCATCAAACTAAATGTCATTCGTTTGCTTTCAATTAAATTAGATGTCATTTAGTCACAGTAAAACTGACATAAAATAATTAATGTGACTAGATAAAATATTGTCTCATTATTATACATTCTAAATAAGCTAAACACTTTTCTACAAAAGTATTCAGTGTTTAGTATGACTGAGGTGTTATTTTGGTTAATATTCAGAAAAAAAGACAAATAATTTTATTTTGTTTTTTGTCATTTTAATTAGTTTCTGTTGTTTAACATCTATCAGTGCTGTCAAATGATTAATTGCGATTAACTGCATACAAAATATAACATTCTGTGTATTATTTTATGCAATTAATCACAATTAATGTTTGATAGGGCTAACATCTGTCTATATATATATATATATATATATATATATATATATATATATATATATATATATATATATAAATAAAACTTATAGTAACCCTGAAACTATATATTATATATAAACTAGATTCATAAACTAAATTCACACAATTCAGCTTTAAAGTCTGTCAGATAAGCCACTTAAAAGGATCTTTGTAAAGATCTTTCTGATCTAAAGCCAATTTTTTTTTTCTAAATCTATTTGTATTCTCAGCAACCTGTCCCGAAATAACCATTAATGTGATTTGCGCACTTTATTATGTGAACGGCTTGGTTGGAAAGGCTGTGCCAAGAACATAAAATGCAAATTCAATCAAATACCTACAGAAAACAAAACCAGCCAAAAGGCATCATGATACACATAACGCATTTCTTGTACCGTTCCGGGCTTTGACGGGTCAAAAGGGCAACTATGAGGAGTCTGGAGCCTCCGTGTTCAGCTACCGGGCAACATTCCAACATTTATACCTATTGTTGCTAGGAGACATTCCCGCTAATGTTTACGGCTCGCCTCAATCAAACGGGAAGCTGGCAAATAGCGTGCAGCACAGCACAGGTATCATCAGTGTAACCTTTTGTGCTCTGAAATCTCACGGCTGCGAAAGAGGCATCCGGGGCCGGAAAAGAAAGGTTAATTTAATGCAGACGGAGGGAGAGACGTCTAAAAAATGTCCTGCAGCAAAGACTTATTCCCATCGCACATTTGAGGCACTTGTGTTTATTGGTTTTGTTAAGCTGGGAATGATTTATAACATCTGAAAAGCCATTAAATCTTTCTGCCTTTTTAGATTTGGATTGTGGCGTGGAGAAGCCAATTCAATTCACTCGCCAAATATCAAGGACTTCTTTTCCCTGAGAGGCAGCTCTTCAGTCGCAGTCACAAAGCCAAAGAGCTTTGGTTTTTCACTACATTATTCTGTCTCCATCCTGCTTGTCAATCTGGGATTCTTTATTGTCAAATTCATGAAAATATTAGCAAACAAAGCGATCTGATTCAGCAGTCACACTTGCATAACAAATCAGTGGATTCGCACCAACCACGACGCCAAAGGTTTCCAGCGACATACGGACATGAAGCTGCTTTCACGATAACAGCCAATCAGAACATTTTTTTAATTGCCTTAAACGTTAGTGAATGGTTTTGGGTTTGGTTCCTAGAAAAAGTAAGAGCTGATAATATGTGCACCTTGAATGCAAGTCTCTTTGGATAAATATGTTGGCAAAACGCGGAAATGTAAATATTTAACGCTTAATATTCAAGGTATCGTATTAACAACCAATGAGATTGCATGGAACTAACAGAATGCAAAATAATCAACAAAATGGTGCACAAAAATCTGATTTAGGCAACCTGAAAAATAGCTTCAACGGTGTAGAGGTGTAAGAGAGTGTTAAAAACTCAAGTTAATTAGCAAGTTTAAATTCATGGCGTACAAAAACATTCATTCATACATGGTAGAGTTATGGCATCAATGCTTTGATGAGATATGTAAATATTTGGAATCATTATGCAAAACGGCTTCCTAAACCATCTGTCAGTTTTGGGAAATCAAGGTCACGTCGCAAAGGCATTGCAGAAATTTAGAATAATATTCTGCCAATGTGATTGTTTTGTTTGGCAAAGGGTCTGTTCGAGTGCTTTACAGGAGTCCGTTCACTTCCAATCCGAAAAAAAAAAAAAAAACAAGAGTTGTCGCAGCACTTTTACATGCTTACGGGCAAACTTAATCAAATATATTACATGGCATTAACCTCAAAAAAATGTATGTTTGGCAAATCACCTGCATTCAGGAGAGTAATTAATTTCAAGAGCACAAGTCTTTCTCCTGCACACAGCTGATTACGATGAAGGAAAACAACAATTAAACCTTTGTCTTTGTGCTGTTCCGAGAGGAAAAATGACAGCAGACATTCATACCAGTTTGAAAACAAAGCAATTATAGAAATGCTCTGCACCAGGTGTAGAACATTTCAAGAGAGCTTAGAAATGAACTCACTTCGTGACCTCAAGAACAACAGGTGTCTGAGTATCTGGCCGATCTGTTATTCGCCAATGATAATCTAACAGATCTTTTTACACATTCTAGTTTTACTCCTAAGGTAACATTTGAGTTAACAATCAAACTCAAAAGTTATTTGGGTAAACACAAACTTAGGTAGCTTATTTAACGTCGTACTCTACTGCAATTAATTACAAAAACAAATAAAGCACAAAACTGAACATTTAATCATGCTATTCTACAATAAACTTGCCAAATCACACTAACCGAGAGCAGACAGCACAACACAAATAAGGACAGATGGACAAACTCGAATGCCTAATAGATTTTTGTGGATTGTGATAGACTTCAATGATATGGAAATAAAACAAACAATATACTGACTTCCAAAGGCGCTTTCTGTGACGTCTATTAAACTCTTCTGCCACAATAACATCTTTGAATTATCTTCGTTCATGGGATAGTTGCCTCAAATGTATTTATTTATAAAACATTGATAATAATTGCAATTAGTTTGATTACTTAGCATATCGTGTAAATCATTTAGAAACAAAACCTTTAAAAACAGAAATAGTTTTACAACATGATTATATATAGACTATCGACGCTAAATCTACTGCATATTGTAGTTTATCACGGCCAAGAACTGCCCACTTAGACAGCCTTCTGCCCAACATGTAAAATGACCAACTGTTGTTGATAAGGGTGTGCAGGGCAGATAAATCTGAAATCGATGCAGCCACAACAACAGACCGGCCTGAAACAAAGCGCCACACATTCAGATAACGATGCTTCAGTTTCCCCAAAAACACAGAAAGGTAACAAGGAAATCTGAGGCATTTCTTCCAGGGCATCACAGAAGATACAGGATGTCTAAAACAAAACTCTTGATATAATACAATATAACTTTACATTGTAAAACCAAATATTTTAACTCTAAATAACTTACCCCACTGCCTAAATATTTTTGTGTAGCCAACTCAAAATCTTTAGTTACTTAATGTTAATTTAAGTGACAACTAAAACATATTAGCTGACTAAACACAAAAAAATAGCCAGCAGGGTAACAAGTTATTTCAAGTTGAAGCTACTTTTTTTTTTATGAGTTTCAATGCCATAAGCCTGCAACATCAGCAGCAATCTGGTAGCATGTAAACAAATCTTTCCGACTGATTGATAAAAAAAACTTGTGCACGCCTGATTCCCAGAAGTTCCCTTGTGGGCAGCCAATTGGAACGAGCAGATTTCACCAGATGTATTCATCTTTCCGTACAATATGCCTCAGACAGTCCATAGGGAGGTTGTCAGAGGCTGAAGCTAAGAGGGCCGCTTTGACAACGGATATCAAGTTTTTCATCAGCCGTAATAGAGTCAAACTATTTTACCAGATGTCTTTTCTATGAATGCATCTTTGAGCAATCTCAATAAACACATCCCTTGACTATACACAATATTCTTTTCTTTGCTTCCATGTCAGAACGTTGGGCCTCCAGGCCAGACTGTTGGACCACAGGCATTTATACTTGCCAGACACAAAAACCACCAGAGAGAAAACTCTTATAAATGCTTTAACTACGGACATTTTATCTGTGTTTTAGCCTTAGGCAATAAAAAACGGTCTGCTTGGTAATTTAGCAGAGCTGGGTGCATTTGCTCCATTTGATTCCTTTTTTTCGACAGCCATTCCAACAGAAGAAAAGAGTAACAAACATTTTATTTACAGCAACTCATGCCGCGATGTAACATGGGTGTTCTATATCGCTGGCCAAGATGGACGACTATAAACACAGAAGATACATCAGTTTCTTAGAAGATTAATCTGTAGACAATTTGCAGTAGTCCAATGCAAAGCGGAAAGAAAGAAAAAAAGAAAGAAAGAAAGAAAGAAAGAAAGAAAGAAAGAAAGAAAGAAAGAAAGAAAGAAAGAAAGAAAGAACTTTGATTTCTAAGTTAAATAATTCCCTCTTAATTAAAATTTTAAATACTATATACAGTATCCACAGTGCAAACCACAGAAAATAATTTTTTTTCTTTCTTTCTTGAAAAGAAAAGCGTGGATAAGGGCAAATGCATCTTTTTTTTATTTTCCCCAACACTACCTTGTACAGTACATCCTGTTTCTGTGTAAAAACATACAGTTGTTTGTGAAAACTGTGGAATATATTAACTTTAAGCAGTAATATAATTGCTTTCATTTTGTCATTTTCTTTACTATCGCCACCTTTAATGTTACCAATTACAGTGGCTAAATTGATATCAGTATATCAGAAACCCGCTCTCCTTAGTAACTGTTGCTATGTCCAACAAGCCATGGCAATCTCATCATGTTTTCACAAAAAAAAAAAAATGCTGTAAAGAGGACACTGACAACACAGCAGGTTCTGGCATTAAACGAGGTCACAGCTATCAAAACGCATCATTTTTTAAGAAATGTAAATATCGTTTGCTCTTTAATGTGTCATGACAGATCGCTGTGCCTCAGAACCAACTGTCTTTTCATATTTACTTAAAGCACCAAATAAACATAATTGAACATTAGAAAGTATTTGATTTAATTGCGAAAGGACGTCAATACACAACATTTTGCAACATCAAGTCCACCAAAGTTAACTTCAACCTCCATGATAAAACCAAATGTGGCAGCGACCAGCATTTGCCATTTACTTTAATCTGTTACCCATAACGTGGAGATAAATTACGCTTAAAGGCATCGCAACCTTAGATTCTGGACATATAAAAACCTTTTTTCTCTATACAATCACCCTTCTCGTCCTCATGAAGAGCGAGAACACTACTGACAAGAGGAACAAAAGGAACAAATAAAAAACATTGCAATACAACAATGTTTTTTCCAACCCTTAAGAGCATTCAACTGAGGGCATCTCAGTTGTGCTCAGAATGAACTCTCTCTCAGAATAGTAGCAAACATTGGGAAAAGGGGATCGGAAAAGGTCAGAGACACAGCGAAGACAAAAGAGGGCTCAGATCAGAAAAAAACGTGAATGCCCCTCAAAGTTTTAACATCAAACCGCTCAAAACCCACCCTAATCCTAAACTATACCAAATCGCATTATAAGACAACAGCTACTCAAGAGTATCTCGCAAGCTTATGATATCAGCCCGCTCAAATGACTCGCTTATGACATCATCCCGCTCAAAGACCGGCTTCTAGTCATGAACACTGAGTAAGGTCTGATTAATAGACACCAGGTGGTGACATCACCAACTACGGCCGATTCCTCGGGTTAATGACCTGCGTGATACATTAACCTACAAACGTCCATTTGGATTAGTGTAGTCGCGCTTGCCAGTTGTCATGTGATCTATCACGCACGCCTGATTCACCATGCCAGCTGGTTGGCATGGCGAGACGGTCGCTGGCCACTATCCATTACTGTAACTGAAAGAGTGATTCAAAAGGTGTCACAGAGATAGCCTAGGAAGAGTAAAATTACTCGGCTCTGCGAATTCTCTCAAAGCGCGACGTTTCTGTACAAACACCAGACTGAAATCAGCTTTCCAAATGGGACTAGATTAGAAAACATTCTGACGGTTATAACCCTCTCAAGACCAAGCAGAAGCAATAAGTAATCGTTTTCTGCTTCAGTAGGTCAATGAGACTTGGCTTTGCTTCTTTAACTTAAAACTCCTAATTGGCTGTCAGGACCCGTGGTAGTGGGAAGATAAGCATAAATGATAGTGGCCCCAGGCTAACGACACAAGCCCTGCCTTCATGAGCACCATCATCCCTCCGGTGTAATATAACGAGGCAGGGTTTCTACATATAGCCCCATATTATTTCCACTAAGATTACTCACGGCCACGTACATCTTAGTGCCGTATCACTGACCACTTGTCGGGTGGACACTTGGGTTCGAGTTCTACAGTTTCTGCACCATTACGAGTGACTTACTCTCATCCACGAGTCAAACATAATTCCACAACTGTATAAAATCACTGACACTGGCATCCAGAATAAACCTAAGCGAGAAACCTAAAAAGATTGCAGGTTCAAGCCCTCCATGAACTTTCACCCAAGCTTGCTCCAATCCAAACGGGCCGTCCCTATTCACCAATATAGAAGTTTTTGTATTAGATCGCTATGCAGTTTGGTAAATCAACACCTGGAAGGTTGCAGGTTCGAACCCACGAGCTATCACCATCACGGCAGGTTTAGAGATGACTTGAGCGTTATCACTTACCAATTGCATGCCACATATAAATGCCAGCGTGCATCTACCACTGCAACAGCCCATCTTGTCCTCCTTCGAGTCCGTGTTTCCACGTGGGTCGCTGTAACTCCACAAGATAGCGCCGAGGCAACGAGTTTAAAGGGGTCTTTCTTCACTCCAAAGGCGACAGACGCGAATCAAATACGCCCTTCCGACGAAAGCATCCCAAGCGCTCCACCACGTAGGAAGAAGATACGAAGAAAACTGCATGTGTTTGTTAAAAAGTAGAATCGAGCTGATATGCAAAGTCAAAGAGATACGAACAGCACTTCCCTAAGTTAGTGGAGAAATAACGGTAGCTCCCAATCCGGCACTGAAAGACATGTCAGTGTGATCTTCCACGGGTCCGTGTCTCAGAAACAAAGCCACCCAGTGTTGTTTACGCTCTCATCGCTCCTCCCTCGCGACAAAAAGAAACCAAATTAACACATTTTAAACATCAGCGACTCGCTTTATTTCTCTGGAAGCCGCGGTGCGCGTGTTTAGCTGCCCAGCAGGAAATCCACGGGAACGGTGATACGAGGACAATAATCCAAGCGCGCGTCCTGTAGGAACCTTTCAGCGCAGCTGAAACGGGTGCCTCAAATACTAGGCTACTGGTCCCTTCCAGCGTTAACTTGCACAGCCCGTGTGTAGAGGAGGACAAAGAAGCGGTGCATCTTGCACCATCTGACGCTCCAGATTGAATGAAGCGCACGCGGGGCTGCTCTCCGCGGGGATGCGACTCGGTTTGTTTCTCACGCAGCGGCTGGTGCTGATGCTGTACGGAGCGCAGATGAGGACCTGGACGTCCCTCAATGCGCCGGATGAGCTCTCTGCTCCCTCTCTCAGTGGGCGTGAGAGCAACACGATATGGAAATAATGACTGTGTGGTGTTGGGGGTCACTGGGCAAGATGCAGATATATAACGGGCTGTAATTGCTCCACTCGCCCTCAGGAAATTCCAGGTCTGAATTTAAACGGCGCCCTCGGGTTTCAAAGTCTACAATGAAAAGACTTGTCCTAGTTAGCGATATAACAGTTCGTTTCGTAAGATTCTATAAGTGTAGAGACTTTTGTACCGTGTAGTTTTGGCTGTTTATAGAGGGATTTATTTCGCAATAACTGACTGCAGGTATTAGCCTACATGGTCAAACACAACAACAACAATACCCTAATAATAGTAAAAAAAAATAAAAAAATAAAAAATAGGTAAAACATAAAAAAATATTTGTTTTAAAAACTTTAGAATTAGCCTATATTAGCTTCCGCTAAAAAAAAAAATAAAAAAAAAAAAAAATCCACTACACATGAATGAACTAGCCTGGAAAACTGCGACACTAATAAAAGTCATTTTAAATAAAACCAAAGTCATTCGAAGTCATTTTTAGCACAATCGATATTGTTTTCATGAAACACATGAAAGTAGTTCCCATATCGGTTATACTCGGGCGGATTGATACACAGCATTTATAGGGGACGGTAAATAACAGGAAATATCCCAATATCGCCATTGACCAGTCCGAATCAATTATTCCATAGAGGTTTGTAATAATATGCAATGTATACTACATACTACAGCATAAATGTGCGCTTGCTGGTGTAGTATAGCCTAGTAGCCTTTATACTTAAAGTTAATTGATGCAATCACTAGACGTAGCCTAAACACAAACGCAAGCCCACACCCACAAAAAATACTCACACAATCAGTCCCTCTATCAATGTTTATGACATGCTTTAATTTTCCCAGCAATCTTGAGTGGCAGTAGCATGTATTTACTTTCTGATTTCCGGAGGTATGACTTCAGGCAAAAGTGCGGACCCCTCCTTTTCTGTCATTCTTGCCCTTTGGTCCAGTGTAGTCTTCATTTCATTTCACTTGTACCTGGTAAAGTAACAGAATTAGAGATTATTCATTATTTTTGTGTGAATGCTCTATGCAACATGACTTATCTGAGTTTTCCAGCCAGCATGTCCGGTCCTCACATTTGGCAAAGTTTCCGCAATGTCCAAGCAGGCAAACTGTTGTAGATCCGGAGGAAATGTGAGCCATTAACCTCTGCACATGACAAAAAAAAACAAAAAAACTTTTTTAACATGCCATATATGAATATTGTAGCATTTAATTTTTCTGGCATGCATTTTTATTCTTCGTTCCATTAAAAGTCATTATAACTCTTAAAGACGTAGTGGTCTTCGATTCATATCTATGATTTGATTTGATTTAATTCACATCACAACATTTTAATTATCCGCCTGAAAGTGTCACACTGTTTATATCTGATAGCGTTCTCAAATCTTAATCTAGATTGGGCAAACTGAGGCGAACCATTAAAGAATACGACTGCGCATCTGTAGCAGCTGTATGGGGAGATATTGATCCTTTAAAAATTCATGAGCTACTGCAGATCCCTGACTTCTATCACTTCAAATTGGACACCAGACAGATGCACTTTCCTGCTTTGTGCTTTAGTGAGGTTGAACTTTGGGTTCTCCTGAATGTTTTATTTGATCTGCTCTTATTCCATCAGCATGCTATAACCGGATTTCCACCTGCCTAACAGTGAAATATCAGGACATTATTCTTTCAAAGGTACCTTTGCGCCTTAAAAAACGCTCTCGTTGACAGGCTGAACTGTGGATGTTAAAGCTGCATTGTATCATTTAAATAAAACAATGGTTATTTCACAGATTTAAAAGACTGATCCGACAGTCGCTGTGGCTACGAATGCGTTTATAGGGTGACTCTGCTGCAAAACAACATATGCTCACATGCTCAATTGTTCCATCTCACTTCGAAGACTCTAATAACTTTGTAGCAGACTTAATAGCAATACTATCATTTGTTAACAGAGATGGAGTTTTTATAAAAGACTTGTGACACATTAGCAGATGGTTGCCATGCTAAATAGATGTTTTTGAGCTGCAATGGGTTCAGCTAAGGGCTAAAGAAATTTACAAATCATTATGCACATTAAATAAATGTAATAGATATTTTTATTAAAAAAAATTACATGAATTAACACACACACCCATATATAATGAGTGTTCAATAGAATATACTATATATATATATATATATATATATATATATATATATATATATATATATATATATATATATATATATAATTAAATAGTCTGTCTCACAACCTTTTTTTTCCTTCCATTGAACACACATTCTGTAGGTTTGTAAATGACCTAAAATAACTTTCTGTTTTAAACACACTGCAACTACAAGCATGAGTGATTGCAGCATATTAAAGGTAATTAGTTCACAAAGCTACTGTTAACAAACACTCTTTGCTTTACGCTACCTGTTGGTATGTCTTAACAAGTGTAACACTGAGAGTTGATTACATAAGCTCCAATAATGAGGTGTTCAATAACAGCCTGCAGAAGGGCTGTTCAATTAATTTTTTAATAAGCCAGTGATTGGCCCCTCTGGGTGTTTCAGTGCCCCCTTGTGGATGTAGGATAACATGTCAGCAAATCTGCATTAAACACTGCCATCTATTATATGTCAGGCCATTTAAATGCCAGTTGAAATGAGCTGATTATATTTTTTTTCTCCATTGAATACTTACCTCAGAGCATAACGTGTCCACCTGGGCCACGCGCTCCTTTTTGAAAACACTACACACAATTATACAGTAAAGTTTGAAACGCAAGGAGAAGAATTAAAAGTTATTTTCACACATGCACCACGGATGAATTGTGTTCAGCACGCAGTGTCTTGGCATGAGATAAACACATCACACAATGACTGTTGCTGTGTTAGGAAACCCACAGCGCTTCTGCAGCTCACTGCCAGTTTTAATCATTTAAAACCTGCATTCCAGAAGGCCATCAGATATTGATGATAATTTCCTGCCCCCAGTTTGTTTGTTGCACTGCGACAGATTGTTTGATCAAAGTTTGCAAGTGATGCAAGTTGCTGTTTATGTGAAGCAATCCACAGAGCAATCAAGAGGAGCTGAATAACTGTGAGAAGTTGAACTCTTCACCCTAAAATTAAAACAATTTTCTCCTTTAAAAAGGGCTGGTAAACAATTACAGTTGGCAACTATTTTATGGCAGTTTTAAAGTAATTTTTACTTTAAAAAAAAAGTTTTACTGTCCAAATGTTCAACTTTCCTGAAGAAAAAGAAAATTGCACATAGGTTCAGAACATATGATATGAGTTAAATGCATTTGCTTTGATTTAGAAATCACCAAGAGATATTTTCATTTTAAAGTCAGAATTCTAAAATTGTACTTTCCAGTAAAATGCATTCCGATAATATTCATTTATATAATTGTTATCTTTAAGCGAGTTATTACGTTAACAGTCAAGCTGTAAATCTAAATCTATTCGTTAAGCATTCGTCCTACAAACACAGTTGACCTATCACCCCAGACGTTACACATTACCAGCGAATGATGCCGTTAACACAACCTCTGCGACTATCCTACACGTTTAAAGTGCGCATGTACAGCCTAATGTTTTTCAGCGTATTTTTTTATCCCAAGGCCTCCACATCTGCTTCTACACCGATAGCTTCCGGTGAACTTGAGAGAGATTGGTTGAGCTTTCATTGTGATGCTCTTAGTGGGGCCTTTTAGCGGAAAGCTTTGAATGCCAGAAGAACGTCTGCAATGCAGGGTTTTTAATTGATGGTACAGTATCTGAAAAAGGACCGCAGCAGCTGTGCTTCAGGAGTCCGACTGTACTTTCCTTGAGTGGGAATCAGTGGTGCGTTGGGATGCCAGCACTTTAATATGGGATGTTGCAGCCCTGTCAACTCTAATTACACATGAACACATCCAACGGTATTGGGCTGCATTCATTTCGGAGGATATGTTGCCAAAGAGCATGTCGCATGGCCAAATCTTTATACAACTCCAATAATATTGTGGACTTTACAATGATGGAACGTTTGCAATTTAGCCAGCAGGAGCAATCCCAGCTGAGTCACTATCAATATCCGGCTAGCTTTTAGGATGGGCTTTTATGGATTGGTGCTGTGGATGAGACCGGCATTACTAGATTGAAGCCCAGAGAAAAGATAAAAGGTTACTTTTTCCTATTAAATGTCATTCATTACAACCTGATTACTTAAACTGCTCTATGATTAGACCAAGAAGGCTGTAGCTGAAGCTGTAATGGTCTTCCTAAACATATTAAAGTGATATGGGTAAAATTAGGGACACTATATTTATAATTTCAATTAAGCGGAGTATGAATTATTAAAAAAAAATGAATAAATGGGTTCAGTTTTAAAATTGCACGTTGAACTATGGTGCTTATGTGGGTGATGCAAGGAATAGATCAGCTAAAAATGAATAAATTAATGAAATAAATAATACATTTGCTGACAATTTACTCAACCTCAGGCCATCCGAAACGTAGTCGTATAGTTTGTTTAGTTATTGGAACAGATTTGGAGAAATGCAGCATTACATCATTTGCTCAGCAACTGAAATCTGTAATGAATGGATGCCAGTGGGAGTCCAAATGGATAAAAGCATCACAATAACCCAGAAGTAATCCATATGAATCTCGTCTATCAATTTAATGCCATTCGCTGTTCCTTTTTGCTAAACTAGTCTGATCTGTAATATTTTATCTACTATTTGTCACTGTTAGACCAGCCTTACATATTTGTCATCTCGTTCATTAAAATGCCTAAAACTCTATTTCAATTTTTTCATAATGTTAAATATAAAACACATCATAAAGGCCTCTACTGCATTTTGTTTACTTTGCAGCTACTGTTCATCCAACATCTCCTCATCCAAATTTTAGTGTAAGCTTTAGTAAACTGATCAGAACACATTTCGTTGAGCCTAGAAAAACATTTTAATCCAAAAGTTTAGTCCATATAACACCTAAACCTTACCTTACCCATGAGTAATGCCTACAATCACATTTAATAATGATACTGATGTACAAGCACCAAACACTGATTGTAAGCCTAAAACTAAAACTACAAAATGGTTTGATCCCAATGTTGTTTCAGGGTCAACAAAGAACTCAGGCAAAATAAGAAAAGAGAAAACACAGAGTAAAAACAGCAATACTGTGTGACAAAAACAATCATCTTTTTAACATATTTCAAAATGTAATTTATTACAGTGATGGCAAAGATTATTCCAATATGCTGATTTGGTGCTCAAGGATCATTTCTTCTTATTATCAGTGACAAAAACAGTGCTGCTTAATAGCTCTTACGAAACATTTTTTTTATGATTTTTCTGCAACACCATAAATGTGTTTCTATCACTATTGATCAATTTAAAGGGATAGTTCACCCAAAAATGAAAATGACCTCCGTTACCTCTGAACACAAATAGAGATAAAGCTCTCAAACCTACCCATAGCTACAAGAATACTTTTTGTGCAAAAAAGAAAGAAAAAAAAAACAAACTATTCAACAATAGTCTCATCCACATCGCCATAGCACCATAAAATATACAGCATATAGGTAGAAGGTACACAGCATATGTTACATATGGATATGTTTTCTACGTTGTTTGCACTTTGATCTGAACATTAAAAAAATTCCACAAGCCGCAGTGTACACAGAAAAGCTTACGCTGTTCACGTTCAGTGCATACTCCTAAAACAACAAGAAGTCGTTTTTTTTTTCTTTGTGCACAAACAGTAAACTTGTAGCTTTGTAAAATTACGGATGAAACCTTGATATCACATGGAGTATTTTACCGACCTCCCAGCCCAATCTCACTGCACTTCATATATATTTTAAGACCTTACTCGTGCAAATTTATTACGTTTGTGCTAAATTGTATTTTACAAGTTGCCAATTCATTTGAATTTGTACAAATGACCTAAATCTAACCCGGCCCTTAAACCTACCCGTCATTGAGGTTTTAGACAAATCACAGTAAATCGTACGAGTGAGGTCTTACAGATCAATACGAAATAGTCACCTCATAAAATACTTATGAATTGTTCATGAGAACAATTATGGAATAGAGGATGCATCAAAAATATCCTACTTTGTGTTCAGAAGATGAACAACGTGAGGCTGAGTAATTAATGACAGAATTTTCATTTTTTGGTGAACTGTCCCTTAAATGCATCTGAATGAAATCATTAATTTCTCATAAAAATAACAATAACGTAATGTGCGATGTGAATGTAGCATCTGGTTTTTAAAACACAGTTTTATTAACAATTAACGTATGAGGCGTGACAGGTATAATTTAACCACATAATGTTAAAGCCTCTTCAAGTAATGTTGACCACAGACCCATTTCATTTATTAAACCGAAAACCGCTACGCTAAAAACCCATTCAAACCTCTAGAAAGAAACCCACGGCTCAATAATGCTAATTCTCTTCCCGCTTTTATGACTATGAACAGCTCTAGAAGAAGGTCTCAGCCCCCCAAAAGACATCCTTATTCATATATTACGATTCCATCAATACTCCCATTAAAGCAGAGGCTCAGTTTGCTCTGTGTTACCTATTTTCTTCCTTGTTTATGGCTCTTTTCTTGTCTAGTACGGCGAGCATCCAGATGGCCGGTTAGAGCTGACAGGACTAAATTATGATTGGGTTTGGCATGGCATAACAGGGGTTTGATGCACTCATAACATCCATAACACCCCTCCCTGTGAAATACAATGACAGAGCCCATTAGGCCTATTTTTGTTCTTTTCTCCCCTCGAATTCCTGTTCTCCAAAAGCATTTGAATCAGGGTCTGACCTCTCCTCCCATTATGGTCATTTAGCGCTGCTTGCTATTGCACTCCAGACAGACTGTCTTTAAGTATTAATGACTTCATCAGCAGTTCTTTTAAATTACCCATTAAGATGCAGTTTTGTCCGATCCTTTACTGCTGGGTCTGCTTCCTCTCACCAACAGCTACAGATCTCACCATGTGAGAAGGAACAAAACCTGACGTCTATTAAGGAGACGAACGCTTCTTTAAGTTTCTGCCTGTGCTGAAGGATTATTTTCCAATGAAGCGGCCCAAATCTGTATCATGCCAGGTCAGTAATACTAGTTTTACCTACTCAATGAAATGAAATGATTTGGAGTGCGTTGTTGTCTCGGCTGACAATTGTAAAATACTTGGTTGTCAAACAGGGAATGCTATAAAAGTGAATGCTTTGTTTTTATAGACAAGTTTATGCATCACATTTTTGTTTCACAACCTGCTGGTTTATTGCTTTCTCTTTCCAGAAACTGCATTTGTATGGCTCACAAAAAGCCATTTCTTTTCTAAATTAGTTCTTTAAAACCATTCATGGATGGAAAGAATTTGGCTACTTTGCCGGATTTTTCATCATTATAGACTCATCAGCTCTTTTATGGTTGTTCCTTTTTTATTTTTTATTTTTAATTTCACAGACCAAAGACTGAGATGACGTAAAAAATAACAAAACGAATCTGCATATCTTTCACAGTGCTTTTCGAATAAACACCGTTAGCAGCAGGCTGTTGACTAGTTATCCGTTTTATATCACTGATACTGTATCACCCTTAACACGTTCCCAAAATTTACCCAATCATGAACCTGGAAAATATAAATCAGATTTTTTGCCTCTATTACCACTCTAGGTAGCCACGTCCACAAAATCTCACTGGTCCAACATCTAGTTTCACACAGATTTACATCAGAGATCCTGCGATTTGCTGTGATTACATCATATTGCTCAGCAGTTTCTAGTTCTGCATGGAGTACTGATTTTGTTAAGTCATTACAGCCATTTTACAGCCCCTTGAATACAAGTTCTTATCCAGAACAGGTTCCATTGACATAAAAATACCAGAAGTAAATGACATGTTTTCTGCACTACTTATTCAAAAGCATGCAGCACAAATATTTATTTTTCAAAATTTATTCAAAAAATAGATCTTCAATTTCTGTGCTATAAAAATATACACATTTAAGAGGGCTGTGTGATATGATGATGTATATTGAAAGGAACAAACTAAAATGGCTATAGTTTCCCTGCACTTTTAAAACAGCTGATTTTAAGCCGCTGAAACACACAGCAGACAAGCAACAGAGCTGTACGCGTGCCACTTTCATTTTCATCCTTATTTTCTCACTGTATATTAATCTTCAGTTGAGCTTGATTTTTTTAGGCTTATATTAAATTTAATATTGGCAGTGGTGACAAGGATTATGGTATGGTATTATGGTATAATTCTATGGTATAATTTTAATATATAAAAAAAAACTATATCGAGATTTTGGTTATAGCACCCATCCCTAGTTGGGATCATCAAAAGTAACAGATAACGGCTGCGTTTTATTAATTATCAGCTAATTTCAAGATCAGAGACTGCAATAGGAGAGATTTACTGAAGATGATTGTGTCGGGTGCCTGCATCTTGCTTTCCATTTCATTTACGGTAGTTTGTGCTTCGGCTTGCTAAAGAAATACTCAGCTACTCATCCAAAACAATGAGTGCTGCATTAGTGCTGTCATTCCTGGCTATTGCATGTCATATAGCCATTTTGGAAGAAATAAAATTCACATATGTGTTTTCAACAACCAAACGCATTTACACTATAGCGCTAGTATGCGATTAAAATCTAATTTGGCTGAGAATTTATTCCCAAAAGATAAAAGTCACTTATGTAAATCATCAGACAGACTCAAAAGAAATATATTGTTTGATAAAATGTATTGCATATACACCTTTGGACCATGAGGGTGAGTAAATGATGCCACAATTGTCATGTTTAGGTGGGTGAACTATGCCTTTAATAATTCATTTTATATTCAATATATGAAATTGAAATGATACTCTAAATAATGAACTAAAACTGCCAGTAGGTGGTGGTAAATGTTGATTAAGTCATCTGGTCTTGTATTCATTCATTTGATTTGTTCAAAAAGCTGATTCAATCAGGAGTGAAGTAAGTGGTTCTTTATAAATGGTCCATTGAATTATTAGGCTTGTTCGACTTGAAGTGGATCGTTACCATCAGATCGATCAGTATATGACATCAAAGTACAGCAGGAGCTACAGAGAGCAGATGACTCCTTATGCTCTTGAATTGCTCTTGCGGTATTTTAATGTACTACACGACCGGTCTATGCAGTGACGCTTCAAATCCAACACGTCTGTGTCCTTACTACACGTGAAGCGACGCCGCAACACAAAATAAAATCTTTTCCATGTTAATTCGCAGTTTTTGTTGTAACTAGCCTCGACGGCGACACGCAAAATGTCTATTTTACAAACGGCATATATTACCGCGATGTCATGGCTGGAACAACAGCATACAAACAAAGACATCGGATAATCTCAGGTGATCGTGTGCCTTATTCAAAGTTAAATGGGTCTAATTTGAGTTGAAATATAATTTTGTGTGTAATATTTGATTTATTCTGTAGCATTGCGGCGTCGTTGTTGTTGGTTCTCTTGTAGTCAGGACAAGGTGTAAGACATTGGTTCAACGCTACAAATGGTTCATCCAATTCAATCAAAACATGCATTAGGAAATTAAAGAGTGTAGACCGAACAACCCTGTGCCTAAAATAACACAATATTAACTTTTTACTTCCTGAACTGTTATATATAATGTTGTACTTAAATTTTAGGGGCATTCTAACTATGTTCTCTAGGTTTAATCACACAGTTACATTGCATCATGTTTATCATTAATCAACCGTGTGAAATGTCAGATGGTCCACGTAGGTCTGGGGCAGGGCAAGTGTGATAAATGTGTTAATAGCTCATTTTAACACATCATTTTTCACCTTAATTATTTAACCCAATTAATGCATTAAATTACGAGCCCTAATTTACACTTGTCCAGTTTCATCTGGAATGCGGCACCAGACGGCCTCTAAAAGCGGTTTGAGGTTTCTTGAAAGCATTTCGGAGGGCAACAAACATAATCCGATCAGCTCTTTTTAGTGGATAAAAAAAAAAAGTGTAGTCCGAACAAATTCTGTACTTTTTAGTGAAACAAAAGAAAAGTTAATGAAACGGTGAGGAAACTGCAATCTGTCAGAGGAAACTGATCCAAAACTATTAAATTATTCTCAGCTCCCTTCCTTAAAAACAACTGAACCTTCATCTGTTCCTAATCTTAAAATTGGCTGTTTTGCTTATTTAACGCCACGTCTAGTTATCCAGCTTCCACTTTTAGCATGGCATTCAGAACACTGCTGATTGAGCCGTCTGCAAAACATAATGCTTTTTTTTTCCTCGCCTTTGCACCATAGATAGAGATACAGATAGTTTATTCAGACCCTTGGCAAAGTCTTGTCTCATTTCAGGGACTTGAGAAGCTATTCAGAGATGCAGCATTTAGATGTAAATCTAGCTGATATAAAACCCTGCTATTGTGAGATAAGAAGGTCACAGATGTCATCGCAGTGTCTTTTATGTGATAGCTGTTCAGAGACGACGAGCCAGGATTGAACCCTGAGGTGACATAGCGGCGCACTAAACAGGACAGAATGTGTCTGCGTCAACCTTCTCCCAGCGTGGGCTCCGCACGCACACACAAACACACGCACATAGGAAAAAAACACCCGTGATTCGCATCACAATGTCAGTCATTTTTCCTCCTCATTGCACCCGATTTCATCAGACCTACATGTTTCATCTTGACCTGCAAAAGGGTTGACTGACTACGACAGCAATGCAGATGAGTGGGTGAGAAATGCAAAGCTTCTGTTGTACACTATGCTCCAAAGGGATGGGACTAAAGATGCAAGTTTGTCTTCATGAATATGGGTCTACTAATAAAAGGAATAAAACAAAAAATGGGCATTTTCAGTGGTAACGCTTTGCTAATATTTGGCTTTTTTTTTTTTTTTTGTCCATAAACGCAAATCATTGGTTGAGGCCAGTGATGCTATTTTTTATGCTGATTGTGATTTGTCAAATTTGCTTCGGTATAATTTCAGATTTTAATATGCTTTAGTGTTTAACATTTCTCAAAATGTAGCTTTTTTCTAAATAATTTTTAGCATACTGTGCTACTGTATTTGAAGTTGAGAAATGATCTTTTAACAGTTAGATGTAAATTTTTCTGTGAAAATAAGAAAATAAAATAACTCTAGCACTTGCGGTTATGTCTAAAGGATTGTTCAATAAATCATTAGCAACTGCAAAGAAAAAAAAAGGCTAAGAAGAAATAAAGCCTACTGGCCATTTCTGAAAAAAAAAAAAAAAAAAAAAAAAAAAAGTCACATCCTAGTTTGCCGTTTTAAAAGGACCTTTTAACTTAAGAAAGAAACCTGTGCTTGTCAAGCAATTTCATACAATCCTAAAAGCACACTCATGTTCTGACATCTCAAGCTTTTCCCTATTCCCTGAAATATAGGGAAGGTACAGCTGAAAGAATAAAATGCAATTTGCTCTTTAAAGGTCAACTTTCTAAATGTTCCATTTGCACGGTTTATGAAAAAGGTTTTGCTTGATTTGCATGAATATTTAACAAGCCACTGTAAACAGCTTAACCTGAGTTTATCACGGGCTCCGTTTCTCACATGCATTTATTTACTTCACTACTGCTTCCGAATCTTAGCTAAAAAACTCCATTAAAGAGATCTGTATGCAGCATGTCATGCTTTTAAAGTATGACATGCAATATTTCGTTATGTAAATTAGCCGAAAATGGTGCTAAAATAGACTGAAATACACATTTCAGAGATGCGTTTTTTTGTGTGCGATTGCCTTCCGCACACACTCAACCGATGACAGCCCAGCTCCTCTTCAGGGGTAACACCCCTGGCCTAAAAAGGCAAAACATAATGCCGTTGCTGCTGGGGACTCTAAGAATAAACCACACAGTCCAGTCACAGATAAGGTTACCTTGAAACCAGTCCTCCCCTCTCTCCCATGTTTCCTGACCCACACACACATCATGGGCTGGTAACAAACATAAGGACAACCTAGGGCTTGATTTGCTCTTTTGACAGCCTAGCCTTGTTTTTTTCCCTTCCTGCTGGTACTTGGTCCCAGCTGGAAGTGTATAGTTTTTTCTCCTATGCCACTTTAAGCAACAGGTGCCATTTATTTTGCTTCCTTGTAGGGGGCCTTGGCACAAGCGCAAGTTTTATTGGGACTTTAACAGGAAAGGCACAGAGAGCCATTGTGCTGCTTTCGATCGGAAAACTATTCTGGACCTGGGAATTGACTCTTGAGATTGTGTTTTCAGCCTGTTAGTGCATGAGAGAGATGGAAGGTACTGTCAAATTCATTTTCTAGTTACATTTCTAAGTGCATTTAACAAAAAGTCAAACAAATGTTAGTGTATAGTGTAAATTCTGCTACTAACAGTATACAGTCAAGTATTGTACTTTAACTTACACGCTTAGTCAAGTTGACTGTCTCTTAGACAGCAACCATCTGCTTGGCAAGGGTATTTTATGGTTGAAAGCTGCTAAAAATACACCATATCATATGGCTCTATGGGAATCTGTAGTCCTTAGAAGCAGGCCTTTGATGTTGTTGCTGCTTTTTAAGGGTTTTAAGGTAGCGTTATCAACTGAAATACAGTTCAATCAGCTAGAGAGGAAATGTATTTGAAGGGATAGCTCAAAATGTATTTATAATTTACATTTCAAAATAATTCTTGAAGTAATTTACTTACCCTCAAGCCATTCCCAACCTGATGATTATTTGATCATTTGATTTCCACAGAAGAAATTACAATGAGCGGTGACAGAAGCTATAAAAAGAACACAAATGGACCATAACGGAGTTCCATGTTACTAGTGCATTCTTCTCAAGTTACTGCAGTGAAAATCAGTGATTTTGGTTTAAGATTTAGACTAGATTGATTCATGAATAAATCACTCACCAAAAAGATTGACTTTTACAAATCAACCATCACTACTTCTCTCAAGAGCAGCAGCTGTTAAGATAATCAATGAACAACAACTTCAGTTATAGTACAGTTATAGTACGACTTTTAAAAGCTTGGAATAAAGTTACAGTAAGCTTCAATGGGGACTGAAGCTTTTCAGGAGCCACAAAAGTGGTCCACATGACTTAAAGTTCCAGTTTCTCTTCAGAACATTTTCATTGATTGCCGAGTCATTTACCTCTTCGATTTAGAAATTCTCAAAGGTTTTCCCAAGATGTTGAAACCCTGTCATTTTCCAATCCAAAAGAAGGAATGGGTTTAAAAAGTTTGAAACCTTTTTATAGTCATTATCAGTGACTTGAGATAGAGTTACAAAAAAAAAGCCAATTATTGACGTCAAGGGCCTGCATAAATGAGCCCCAGTCTTGCGTGAAATGGCTTAATGTTGCAAAGACTTAAAAGTAAATTTGATATTCTGATTAAACTGCGAAAAGTCTCTGAGATCAGCCTGAATAAATCATATTTAAAGTGACACTTTAGGGAATAGCGTTTTTTTTTTTTTTTATGCTGACTTCATTGTCTCAACAGCTCTCACTTACTAACCTGAGATTAGTTTCCATGGATATCCACACACATATCTGTGGAGGACAAGGTCTCATATTAAAAAAAGCAATGAGAAAAGGGCCATTGTTTGTGCCACCTTACTGTCGCTGTTTGGGTAACAGTGCAAAGCGAGTTGAAGTGGCATTCGTTCGCTGTGTTGCCATGGAAAGATTTCTTCTAAGCCTTTTATGTACATTATCTGCGATCTTATGTTTCTGTACAATCAGATACTCGAGCTTGTAGACGGCTGCAACGGCGAAGTCATGATAACACAAAAAGATGCACCGTTACTCCAAACCAGATGCAGCTAAGCATATGGTGTCTACAGAAAGTTTCTTGAGTCAGCATTTGGATGGGACATGAAATCCTAAGTTTGACAACAGGGACAAATGTGAAGAGTTGCAACAGGTGGTCTCAGCTGACACTTCCTGCGTGTAACGTGTGTACTGTATCAAACCCCCGAACACAACACTCGTCATTTTGTTCAAGCAAAAGTGGAGCCAGTGAAAATCGT
Source organism: Puntigrus tetrazona (assembly GCF_018831695.1). Taxonomy (NCBI): domain Eukaryota; kingdom Metazoa; phylum Chordata; class Actinopteri; order Cypriniformes; family Cyprinidae; genus Puntigrus; species Puntigrus tetrazona. The sequence continues at coordinate 20,556,227 of NC_056718.1, forward strand.
TGGATCTCTGGGCCAACCACTGAACCACTGCCGTGATCTTGGCTCAGATCCACGATAGATCATCCACAAATTCATTTCTGTAAACACAATCACAGCTTGTTCAAGAATCAGTCATTTACCATAATTTAAGTCAACAGCATTGGCAAAGATCAATCAAGGGTTCTCGTAAATGTAGCGGTGTACATAAAGGTTATGTGTGGTGTACTGTATGTTTGGACTCTCTGAGCAGCAATTCAGACTGAGCTGCTGCAAGAATTTATATCAATTTAGAAAAGAGGCTTTTAAAGGGGCTCCGGCCAACAGATGACACAGTGCCAGCATTCCTCATGTGGCCTTGGAGATGCTTTAACGATGAAACATTGCCATTGCAGATGTGCGCCCTATCTACAGACAACAAGTTCAATTCAATCTCTCTGCCAGGCAATGCACAGATAAAGACAAAAAGCAAACATTCATCTGCTGTCTAGCTGTCTTTGTCTTTATAACTCTTATGTGCTGTCTGCACAGAGAGTGAGCAACGTGACAGAACTAGATAACTTTTAATAATATGTGCATAGAGTAGACAGATTCCCTTGTTTCCAATAAAGACAAGAAAACAAGATATCGTTTCTATCTCATGTGTTAAAATGTACAAGACATTAGTGTAAAGCACTGTAGAAATTGAAGCTATTTCAGCTTATTTCTAAAACTAATTCCTTGCTGATTGAAGTGTGCAGATAAAATAATTTTAGTTTTGCCTGTAGATGCTCTACGTAGACAAAATAATCTATATTTGTAAACTATTACAGCAGATACCTTATTTCTGGGGGCAAAAAAATATCAGATTTATTAGTAGCCAATCATCTGATTCGAGTGATTCACCCTCATTATAAACTTGTATGATTTCTGCTCTTTTTCGAAACACAAAATAGATATTTTGTACATTTTAATCTGCTTTGTCACTACTATTAAAGACAATCAGACTCAAACCAGTTAAACTCTTACCATCTGAACTCTAACACGACCATAGTTAACTCCACCATTGACTACAAACTGAATTAGAACTGAAACGAAATTAGAATGGTTTCTTACAGTTTAACCTGTTTTGTACCCGTCTTGTTTGCATTTATACATTTCTGAATGTCCATCTGTCCCTACAGCGCGGTCCTCCACCATCACGACTACCATAGTCGAGACCAAGAATGACCTGAGCGCACATCCCACACGTTCGTCCAAACGCACCTTAACCGATGACCTGTACACCACATTCAGCTCCCCCATGGCCTGGATCCTCGTGCTGGCTCTCATCATAACCTGGTCGGCCGTGGCGGTCATTATGTTTGACCTGCTTGACAGTAAGGGTCTTGAAGGTAGGTTCAGCTCTCTTATCTTGGTGCCTTCGTTGGGACAGTTTTCCTAAAGAGACTATATGTTGAACGCAGCAGTCGATTATTTTATTGGCTACCTGATTTGAGAGCTTTATATTATTTATTAACCCTCGCTTTAAGTAAAACAGGACTGAGGTGTAATTGGATGCTTGGACGAGTCTTTACGATGCGATAAAGCCCCGAGCTTGTTTTCTTGCTGGAAGTTTATCAGCATTGCCGCAGGGGAAACTTGCGAGGCTTCTAAAAAGAGCGGGAGGGAGAGAGGGATATTGACTGGTTCCTGATAGCATTGACAGTGACAAGGATAGATAGGGTGTCCTGTTGGCCGGGCTGCTATCAGCCACCACTGCATTTATGTGAAGTCAGAGAAAAGTCCTTGTAGGACACAATTTTACCTTGTATTACCACCTGATGATACATTAGAATCAATTGTTGATGCGAGAAAGATGATAAAATGCTACTGAATTGCTTGAAGTTGCAGTCATCTATTTCTTCGTGTGTCAGTAGTTCCATAATGACAATTTTGAACTCTAAAACGGTAAAAGAAAAATTGTCATTGTTTAGATGGATTTATCACTGTCACTGAGAGTCATCTCATTCACAATTCATTCCATCACAAGCTCTAGAACACAAACACATTAACCCATTTTTGAAAGTATTTCAAAAACGAAACAGACATTCATTATCATGTAGTTCACTACATGATTGCAGCGCCCCACATTAGGAGTCACATTTACATTTACTTATTTCTAATAAGTTTCCCTCCTTTTTCCACCCTTTCCATCACCATGTGTCATCCTGTTGCCATCCAATAAAAAGCCCATACATTATACTGTGACGACCCCTGTTTACCACCTGGTAAAGACTCTCTGCCTGCAGTTCAGTGCTAATGCCAGTTTTCTTTGTGTGTGTGTGTGTGTGTGTGTTTTCCTGCATGCAAACAGGGAGCAACTGTCACTCTCATCTCAAACATTCGTTCGGACATGCAAATTTACTGAACCATGTAATCTGTCTGTCATGAACACAACATCACTTCCTCTAGACTGTCATGCATTCCATTCAGTGTGACACTACACCTTTGACTTTATCATAATGGCAAAGTGAATTTTGCAAGTGCATTTCAAAAGCAGATTGCGCTGTGCTTAATGGTAATAGTGATTGCTTCCGATTTCAGACATCTGACTGGGTTTCACACTTACTTCAATCACTTCTCTGCCAAGCTACAACTGTGCCATTAATATTTCTTTATGCACCGCAAAGAAAGCTCAATCAGAATGTTAAACACCTATAAAACAAAATAAATTTACTTCATAAGCAAAAATAAAGTCAGACTGGTTTTGAAAGAATGCATCTAAACCTTGTTTTGAGCATACATGAGTTCAATAAATATTTCTGATTAAAACAAGAAAACATTTGAAAATGGCGTAGTAATAATAATAATAGGTCAAGATACATTCTTTGAAATACCCAATTTGCTTCAAGTATATTTATCTCGTTGAAATATTTAGATTTGTTGATTATAATAAGGTTTTTGCTTTTAAGGAGCAATGGTTAAAAGTGCATATTAAAAAAGGTGTTGTGTCACCAGAATGTACAAAAGTGTTCATCTTTCATATTCCTGTGCATAAAATAATGGTTTATTTTGGTCTCAAAATTAAGCATAAACATTGTAAAATAATGCAGTTGTATTTCCAGAAATGTAAAAAAAGATTATTATTATTAGCAGTAGGAGTAATATTAGTAATTGTATTAATAATTATAATAATAAGAAATGTGTGTGTATATATATATATATATATATATATATATATATATATATATATATATATATATTATTTATTTTTGTTAGTTTGTAATTTCAAATGTTGCTGTTCATTGCAATACAACATTAATTTATTTTTTAGCTCAAGAGAATCTTCTTACCCATTACAAAAAATATATATATGTAGGCTAAGTTAATCATAAACGTCATAAAATCAGACCTCATATCATAGTATAGGTTTGATATAAAACAGCATGGCATCATCAAAATGCTTGCGGCACTGATTTCATCAGAACTACAATAACACAGGGAATGAACACCATTTTGAAAAAAAATTATGCGCATGGAGCAAAGACATTACCAATAACCTGAATCTCAGAACAAAAATATTCTAAACTTTTTTAATTCAAACTGTGGACTGTATATCGTTAGAGAGACTTTAAACCATGATTTTATTTGAGCCAGCATGACATCAATAAGCTTTGTGCCAATTGCTCCCTTCCACCCTATGATATCCAACCTCCATGTGTTGGTGCCTACTTTGCGATATCGCTTTCAATAAGCCTCAAATTATTCACTTCAATCAATTAATTTTACTCTAACATGGATAACTATGCTTTGAAAGCACTGTAGCGTGACTCCGTTTATTAACTGTGTGGTATTGAACGGCAACTCCTCTTTGCCATGCAGAATGATTTGATTCTTTTTTCCATTAAATGCATTGAGCAAAACAATGATATTTTACCTGTAGAATATTAATGAAGTATTCTATGTTGCAGATTTCTCACGTTCTTTACAGGAGAAGGAATATATACTTTAATTTCCCTCTCAATGCACAGCTAAGCCTGGAGAAATGGTGATGCGGAATCATGGGGAGGAAGTTGGCGCTTTGGCCCATCTTAACACAGCCTTGCATTTACAGAGTCTTTACCATTTGCCTACAGGTGGTCTATAAGGTGGCTCTCAACTGGTTTTGCTTCAAAAAACAAATTTTACAATGGACATGAAAGCATGTCTACACCACGGAAGCAAACAGAAATATCCATTAAAAACCAAAAAATAATTCACATTTCTTTTACCTTGTGTAGCTTTTATCAATGTATTTTTAGGATGAAGAATGTAAGGTAGCATTTCATGCTGGCGTCCGTCTTCTTTTCGCTAGTATCACCAGCTGAGAGCCACCAGTCTATAAAACAATTTAAAAAAACACACAGAAGTACGTGTATTTCCACCAATTACATTGAATGGCAAGAATACTGTGATGACAATAAAGATTTTGACACTGCCTCAGGAAATCATGGCACATGTACAATAAGCCATTAAAATCAACACTGTGTATAAACATATAGTCCATGACTGGTACCAAACGTCTCTAGTTCCCTTTACTTTAAGAAAGAGGGGTAGAGTGCAGAGGACTGTGCAGTATGAGTGAAGAGTGAAGCTTCACTCCCTTTCAAAACAGGACTCAAAGGCCACTGTGTTCTGTGACTGAGATTCTGTGGGGAATCATTCCCCTCGTGCCTGTGGAGAAGTATGGCGTCCCTTTTTTCCTGGAGCCGCAGTCACATGACTGGCGTATGCAAAAATGAAATTCTAAGTTCGACTTAGATCAACATAAGTGATACATATATTCACTTTCTAAGAAACTGCATCAGAGTTCCTCAGAACATTGATCAAACTGAACCAAAGGACAAAATATTGGTAGTTGCATTCAACAGAGCTTAACTGAATCACCCAAACATTTCCTCACCTAAGGTGTATATAACTTTCTTCTTTCAGATGATCACGGTCAGGCTCTTTGAGCTTGGCAATGCTGGTGGATGGTGGCCATTATTTTGAAGCTCCATTAACTGTATATATCCACTGTAAAAATGGGTTTTTGTAACAAAAATATTTCTATTTTTTTAATTTTTCAACTTTTTCAAAGAACTGACTTCCGGATGAATAATAAAAAAATATAAAAAACTCAAACTGTGTCTATCTGAAAGAAGAAAGTTATATACATATAGGATGGTTTGGAGGTGAATAATGGGGTAATTTTCATTTTCATTCAAAAAAGTCTTATGCTTATTTTATACCTAAAATGGATGTTTGGACAAAATATCCAAATTAAGCAAATGATATCTGCATGGATAAGTGCAGACAAATTACTATATCATAAATAAGATTGAAACCAGCACATATCTGCACCGAATTCTCTGCAAGTTGTCCTCATGAAAGTTTATTACTTCACTTTACTTTCATCTATATGTCTTCGCGTCTCTTATATTGTTTTAAATGGTTCAGCAGCATTGCTCAGAAGAAAATGTATATGGTTCGGATATCTGTTATAGCTCGGCAGATTTACTGGAATCATCTGTTATCAACTTTGTGATGTTGTGTCAGAAGGAAAAATAAGAGTTGTCATACATAAACACTTATAAATGCATTAGGATTATATACGGTCTTGGAGATTTTATCTTGGCAAATCTGATCAGCCATAGAGACACGGCTAGAAGGGTCACACGTAAGATTATATGGAGACATAAGCAAAATTATCCATTTGCTCCCATTTGAATCTTATTCCTTGCTAGAGATATTCAAGAAATCTCATTGGTAATTTTCCTTTCCTGTGAGTTTACACGTCACACTCAAGCACCCAAAAATATCAAATGTTGTCAGTTTTGAGTGTGAGAGCTTAGAGGGCAATACTGAATTTCCATAAAGTAGGTTAAAAAGTTAATCAAACAAATGTCACTGAATTCATCAGTATTGCATTAGCATTTCTATGTAAAGGAGATGTCACAATTACGTTATGAGCCTAGAATTTCAATGCAGCCAGAAGCAAACGTGAGAAAAGAGAGAGTGTGACAATTTAATTTGCCATGAACCAGTAAATGCCCTAAAAAAGAGAGACTATGATACAGACTCTTGCATAACACATTCACGCTATATATGTATCCTGCCTCTACCTGTTTATTGTTTTCATAAAATGTTAATATTAGCGGTTTCCTTTTCACTCAGCCGAAGTGTTTTTGTAACCGCTGTGACATGGATTAATATGATATGTCTCTTTTCACACCTTTCCTGTGATTTTGTGCCATGCGTGTGATTTCCCTGATTATCCTGCCTCGGTGAGGATGACCCAATGAGAGCGTGTGTGTACAGTATGTGTGTGTTACTATCCCACACCTCTGCTTCTGTTTCTCATCCTAACAGGACCTCAGCCACACCGTGTCAGGAAAACATTAAAGGAAGCAGGCAGCCTTAGAGGCAAGCCATCTTATATCTTACATCTTAAATATACAGAGTGGTCTTAGACAGAAAATCTGAAGTATTTATTTAAATGACTACCAAAACCAAGGTCACTGTAAGGTACTAGACAAAAACGAACTGTAAATTTAATCTTGAATGGCATCTTCAAACAGCATTCTTAAGAGAAATAACCCCTTTTCGATGTCAAGGTAAATGCTTTTGTAGATCTATAAATGTGATGTGCAATTTTTGTTTGCCCTTAAAATATTAATTCCTTACCAATTTAACGTGAAGAAAAGTTATTGGCATGTGAACAAAAAAAAAAAAAAAAAGAAAATCAAAATCGGTTTGCTTGGTAAATGAAAGACAGGCTTTAAGATTTAATTATTGAAAAAAAATATATATATATATATATATATATATATATATATATATATATATATATATATATATAAACTATAATTCAATATTCAAGTGAGTGTAACATATGCTTGCGTTATTAATACAACTCAATTAAATTATAATTTTATAACCTTGTTAGCAAAAAATAATGACTTCTTTCTAATTTAATTTGAGAAAAAAAAGTTGTTCAGAAACATAATGTTATAACATAATATTTTGAAACTAAAATAGCTCTATTGCCCAGTATATAGAAACATATACATTATGTATGTATATATATGTATATATGTATATATGTATATATATATGTGTGTGTGTATATATATATATATATATATATATATATATATATATATATGTATATATATGTATACATACACACACATATTACACACACATATATATATATATATATATATATATATATATATATATATATATATATATATATATATATATATATATATATATATATATACATAATGTATATCTCTATTTTCTATTTTGAGCTATTTTAGTTTCAAAATATTATGTTATAACATTATGTTTCTATAAACATACACATATACATATGTTAAATGTGATATATGTGTGTGGGTGTGTTATAATTTAATATTTTGAAACTAAAAATTATTTTACTTTACTGCCCATCTAATGTAATTTTACAAGCTGGGTTTAACACATTCTTGAGAATTTTATAACTACTATAGATTATAGTAGATGGCTGCCAGCATATTTTATAATCAAATACTAATTTATTCTAGCAGTGAACATGAGGGTGTTTAGAGGCTATAATGGAGGTCTGAGGAGTCTGGAGTCTGTGCATGCTGTCACGTCACCCCTGCATAATGGCTTCTGGTAAAATGGCTTTGACTCGGGTCATGCTGTTCGCCTGCTGATAACTGCAGACAGACAGGCACTACATGATGATGTGTGAAATATGATGAGCATTCCTATTGATGGGCAGTGGAAAGCAGGAAAACCCTAAAAAGTCTCCCTAAATGAAAACAACTTTTCCTGACTTGGCATTTATATTTGTAGCTGTATAATATATGCAAACGCACCTAGCTGTTTTGGCTCACGTGGATGTTCAGTCCTTTTGACTCCGAAATCATCCGTTTGTCTTATTGAAGATGCCATTCAAAGTTGATAGCACATACACATAACCTGAACGGAAGAGCTTCATACAGCAAGTGACCAAAAGTATGTGAACACCTGCTTTTTATGAAATATGTAATTACAAAAAGGAAAATGCATACAATTATAAGGACAGTTCACCCAAATACAGGTTTAGAATGGCAGTAGATAATGACAAAATTTTATATTCCTTTAAACACACAGTCAACCCCTGAAGTCTCAGTGAAGAACAATAAAAAATGTACATAAGAGAAAAGAAATGATAGAGTGACAATATCAAGATATTGTCTCCAAAATCGAAAATGTGTATTTTTGATCTGGAAAACATTTATTTATCTACTCAGTATAAGAGGATGATGTATAAAAAAAAACAAATAAGCATTTTAATCCTACACACACCCACACACACATATATATTATAAACATTTAATATATATATATTCCATAGACTACAAACAGTATGGAAAATACAGTTATAACAATTTCCATTTCAAAGATCAATAACGACCTTTGATCTCTGATTCCTATTGAAAATCCATGATTTTGAAATGTATATGATTTGAGTATTCAGGTCTCCACATACTTCTGGCCATGTAGTGTATTTTGCTTGTAATTGTTTTTGAGCTAGATATTACACGGACAAAGACAAAGATCTTTGACCGTGACAGGTTGGAGGTTTTCACTGTTGAAACGGCTGGTTTAGATCAGTGCTTCTCAATTCCAGTCCAGGGGGACACCCCGTGGCTCTTCACATTTTGCACGTCTTCCTTATTTAACACACCTGAACGAGATCACCTGAACGAGATCATCAGCTCATTGCTTCAGTTCATGGATCTCTCTCCTAACGAGCTGATGATCTCATTCAGGTGTGTTAAATAAGGGAGACATGCAAAATGTGAAAAGAACAGGGGGACCCAAGGACTGAAATTGAGAAGCACTGGTTCAGATGCATGCCGAGTGTATGGAAATATGTGACTTAAGATGCCCTGTCTAAAACATGCTCTTAGGGGGTATTCAGCACATCAGCTCTGATCCCATGAAGGCAGTGAACGAAGCCATGGACGACTCTACCGACTGGATAACGTCAATCTTGACTTTTATGACTAATTTGGTAGCCCCGGAAGAGGAGGAGGAGGAGGAAGGTATATTAACTTGTTATAGACTTCATTTAACATTGGAAGCACGATTACACAGCAAAGTGTTTACTGTAATATCAACAGCATCTCAGAAACCACAGACTAACCCACAGCGGTTTGATCTGACGAGCCATGTGTACTAATAGGTCTTATTTGAAATCTGAGCTGGCTTTTATGGTCACGTTTTTCCCTTCTGCAGAATAAACCGGCTTTAAATGCTTTCCCAAAGGGATTGAATATCATGGGTTATATTCGTGCCAGTGTTTAATTTCAAGCAAACTATATTCTGACATAATATAAGATCACCGTTTCATAAGCAAGAAATATTAAAGGATGGGTCACTATTTTACAGCTTTACACTACAACGAAGAGTTTTGAGAAAAAGGATGAGGAATTTCTGCCAGGAACCGTCAGCCCTAAGACTGTGTGTGCCATGTGTGTGATTCTACAAAATAACAATAAAAATCAAGCAAAACAGTATCCCATCTCTGTCATTAATCTCTCACGTCAAAACTTCTTGGTTTCTTTTGATAATAGAATTATTCAATGTTTTATTCACAAAGAATTAAACACATACTGATCAAAAAATATTTTCATTTTTGTTCATTCATTTAGGATACACATTTAGAAATTTACGGAGAGAATACAAGCACTAGGACAGTATACTGTATATACAGAACAATTACATTCATTTATAAAATATATAGAATAATATAAGGTTGGTTAAAGTTATGCTCTGTGGTGAGGATAAATATAAGTAATGTTATTGATCAAGACAGTCGTCTGTTTTAATCAAATTAAACAAAATGATGAGAGTAAAATTGCACACCATCATGTAACAACACTTTTTTTAGAGAATATATCTTACATCCATTTTGTTGTCATGAAATTGTCTCTTTAAGCTAAATTTTCAAGAAAATGTTATGATATACTACTACTACTACTACTACTACTACTACTAATAATAATAATAATAATAATAATAATAATAATAATTATATTAATAATAATGAAACAGTAAAATCAATATTGAAAATCAATATGTCTTAACACTAAAAAAATGACACTCAAAAATTGCTAGCAAATTTTACAAATAATATATAAATACCAAGTAGCACATTAAATAATATAATATTTTAGATTAGAAAGACTGATTTAGTGTTTTCCTATAAAATGTACCGCAATAGTATTTATTTAATTTATCATCACATCAAAAAATATTTTAAATCACTCAATTAAATCAAATATTTTAATGTTATTGCTCTTAAGATTTTTCTATGCATTTATTATTGGACAACAAGACAACAATACTGATTAAGATTTGTTTTTAGCGTAGAATAGATTATGCATTATTTTGGATAAATAAAATTAATAAATCAATAGACCTTAAAATAAAGAAAATTTGTCACAAGGGGAGAACAATAAATATGCCTACTTAAGAGGCAAAACAACCTGAGATATCTTAACCTCCCCTCTTTCATTTTGGAAGCTAATGGGTCATTGTGGTCTCATTGAGGGCAGCTCGTATGGCCCTCTCTTCAACCACAGATGCACTTAGGAAGGTCATAAGCAATGTTCATTAGGTGCTCTATCTCCTCTGCTTTTTACCCTGATTTTGTATCAAGTGTAGATTAGTGGAGTTCATTTTCAATTGACTCCTTTGACCCTGAAAATTCTTCACATCTGTTATAAGACTATCCAAATAGTGTCCATAGGGTAGTACAGTCTAGTAGACTAGTAAAACAGCAAACAGAGCTGCCATTAAAACTGACACTTTTATTTTAGGCAAATATACAACCATATTTGCGTTAATCTAAAGATCCATATCTCCGAAGATAAATAAAGTCTATGAAGATTAAATAAGAAGTCTATGAAGTAATGAATCTAAATACACTTGAATTAAATTTACTTTCTGGTTAATTACCAGTGACCACAGAGCTATAATCAATGCACAGCGTCTTAAGACTCATTATACAAGCATTTTAAGATCCAAGCTACACAATGTACATGACTGCATTTAGCTAGTAGTGTATTTATCATTAGAACACAAGCCTTTGAATCGTCTAGTTGAAATACAGCAAAAATAAATGTTTATGGGACTGTCGGAGAACAGTACAAATATTCACACTTTCAGAAACATTCGTAAAGAGAGCTCAAAGCAGAGAAAGACATTGCCAAGATTGTTGAACCAATAACACGCTTGGCTAAGATCCCTCATAAAAGTCACCTTGAGATGCTCATTTAAAATAAACGCATGAGGATTGACTGCCACATTGCTTCAATAGCTCTAGTTATCAATGAATGCTTTTTTAAATTGATGGTTACCTAATATACCAACAACAGCTTTTTGTGTAGATCGTCTAAGCAAAACAAAAAATAGTGCAAAAGGTAGGCCTATACAAACTGATCAAGCACTAAATGCACCTAGATATACTTTACACATGACTCTTATTTATATATAAAAAACTGCATAATATCCCAGAATGCTTTGCCAGTGCTGGCGTTCCATCAAAGACTTACAGAGAAGTCTTAAAAGGATAGCAGTCGTTCACTGAGTCGCAGCACGTGCAGGTCATGAACTTCATAAAGACCTTCTCCTTAGCTGCAAACTATTGAATATATTTTCACGTTTTCTTGCAGTGAGTTGGCTCTCTGCGTACTTTGACATTGCGCGTTACAAACGCTGTCAAATATTTAGTGCGCGAGACACGAATCGAGTTGTTGACTCTGAACGATTCATTGATTCGCTTCAAAAATGTGCGATTCATTTGAGAAGCGGTTCTCAATTAAGATCCTAAACCTACAAAACCGGAACCACAATAAGATTATTGTGACGTCACACGTTTTCAGACAACAAATTATCAATGAATTAAAAAAAAAAACGAGTTTTCAGCCACTAGCATTACCTGTTGAATTTAAATTAACCCTGTAGATCTTCATATGCAGCCTCCTCTTCTACAGCTCTTAATATAAATGTATGTACAATATGATACTAGCTTGAACTATCATATAATTTACATTATACAATATACAAATAACTGAAGCTGCCTGAAATTTAACCTCCTACACAATTAATACAAACAAATCATTGTCATTTGTTTTTTCTAATTGAATTACTGAATTACCCTGAATATGTATTGCATATTAATGTTTATAAATCAAAATGAAAAGAGGGACATTCTGGGACATTATTGTGTTATATCTGTTCTTACACCCTGGTCTAAAGGTTTAAATATAACGGTTTTAATTTAAATATTATGAAATATATAAACTCAATACATATTTCCATAAAGGTTTCATATTTGTTTCACAGTTATCAGTTGTGAATGGCGCACAACCTGATTTACTATAATAGTAGCTGCACAGTATGTACAGTAATGCTGATTAATAATCCAAAAAATAACATTTCATGATCAGTTTTAGAAATCAGAAATATCATACAAAACATAAAAAAAAGTGGAGTACTGACCACAGGCTTGGCAGATCAAATCGCTCAGCAGAAAAATATGTTGATTAATTAATCATTTTAACTGTACACTTCTAAATGCATTTCCTGGCATAAAGGTAGTCTCACAATAATTTCAGTTTAAACCTGTTATTGGCATGCTAATTCAATGTGTAAGTGTTAAAGACAGCGACTAATGTTTGTGTGTGTGTGTGTGTGTGTGTGTGTGTGTGGGGGGGGGGTTAGCATGCCCTTTTTTCTTTTATAGAAGATCTTGAGGCTAGGACTAAAGTGCTGTGAATCGCAGACAAGACTTTTCCCCTCTCTGATCCACATTTATAATTTATTCACCCCTCATCAATGTTTCAAAAGATCTATTTTGTAGGTTCTACTCTAACACTGTCTTCTGTATTCCTTCCTCCACTACCAATTTAGGCGAGCGTCATTTTGTGAGGAAAAAAGGTTCGTATCAAACTCCGTGCTATGCTGTGATCGTGAATCCTACACAAATAAGAAATGCGTCACTTTGTGATTTTTCCAACATTAAAAAAGTTTTACACGCACAGTAGATAACACTAACATGAATAATCTAGTCATATCTTTAAGGGTAGGACAATGTCCGTAGCTTTCTGCACATCTTTTATTCATATAATATTCATATAATAGATCTTTTCCACTCCGTGACCTTGTGAGCTGTACGTCCTTCTTTATGGATTTCTAGAGCATTTATTCTCCATTTAAAGTAGACAGCACTTGTAGGGTGTCAATTGCTTTTGGGCACAAATAATAATAACAGTCAGAAGCTGAAACTAAATAAATATACATATGCATATCTCGCCACAAAATGCTTCTCACATTAGGTCCATAGGTGAATAAGCATGAGTTTTGCTGGATTTGGAGTATCGCATTCAAGCCTCACAAAATGTATCAGGCTATAAAATCGTGCCCCCATAAAGCAGTGTATATGATAAATGGTCTTTTATGATCTTAAATAGATTTTTCACCATAATTAACTTAGTTGTTCCATTCCCCCGTACAGATTTTTTTCTTCTCTCGAACATAAAAGATGTTTGCAGAATGCTGAGATCACTTCTTTTCCATACCACGCAAAGTCAATGGTGATTTGCAACTGTTCAGTTAAAATGTCAATAAAAAGGCTGTGAAAAGCACACATGCTTTTTTGTTGATGTTTTTTTGGAGTGTTATATCCTGTAGTGAGCATTAACTTTCTTTATTTCCATGAACATCCTACTTTTGTGATTTAAAAAAAAAAAATCATGGGATTTGAAATTAAAAAGTTGGGTAAATGATTGAAGAATTTTCCTTATTCCTTTAATTATGTTACTATTAATTATGTTTAATCATATTAGTAGGTTGTCTTGTTGGCATAAGAAAGAAGAAAAGTGTTTTTTTCAAATGCAAATATTTAAAATAAAACAAACAAGAAATATTCCTATTATTTTATTGTGCTATATTAAAGATCACCACGTCACATGGGCTTGGTTTTTAGTTTGTGCTATATCTATATCTGACTTAGAGACACAGTGCCGCATAAACAACTGCATTTTTATATCATGCATTAAACCTCACATTAACTACCGAATTTAATCAGTTGTTCTTATGTTCTGTGTGTCTCTCCTCTAGGAGAATTCTTGCCACCGAGGAAAAAAGGTTTGTGTCTTGAAGAGCGCTTGATGAGATTGCATTCATTAGAGAATACATAAACCATCAGCATAACAGATAACAGTTTGCTTGAGTCTGTAATTAACACATTTATATTACAGTTGCATTAGGAGGGCAAGCATTAGAGTATTTTATGGAGAATGGGCATTATGCTGTCATTGATTGTGTTTTTACATTCAGCGCCATTTGTAATCATTTCCCTTTGTTTTCACATACCCTAATTATGCTCCCCATGCTAATCAGTGTTGCGTAAAGCTGCATGTATTTGTCCATTAACATCTTCATGAAATGATCATTAAGCCATCTCTAAATGCTAAAGCTAATGCAGAAAGCATCTAAACACCATTATCAGTTTCAGCTAATGCAAATGTTTGTAAATAAAAATAGTCTCACACAAGTCTGTATTTGATTATATGGGCGACCCATTTGCTGTCGTTTGTCATATTAACACTTAAGGGAACTCTGCAAGCCTTATAAATTAGTGTGGCCTGGTTTTGCTTTAAAGGTACAGTCTATAATTGCTGACATAGGGACACCTAAGAGACCAGGATATTAGCTGTGCACTCCTTAGAAGTATAGGCAGTGTCACTGGAGGAGTATGATAAACCATAATTATTGTTCTAGGAGGACGCTATATGCCCCGCAGTTACACAGTAATTTTAGACGCTGTGAACTGCCCGTATGCCATGCATTTTATTGTAGAATGATCAAAGATCCTCTTAAAGATGCAATGATGTGGTTTAAGACTGCTGTTTTCCTCCCTGTGTGGAAATAGTTTTAAAATAACCATGTATCATATATTCTTTGTGGGCTAAAACCTAGAAATAATTTAGCATTTTAACCCTTCTGGTTCCATCATCCTGATTAGCTTTTACTTTTTTTGATAAAGGCAGTTGTTAACCAATGGGACTATAAAGGTTGTAAGGAACATTATGCCTCACAGAAATAAAAAAAAAAAAAAAAAAAAAAAAACATCCATTTACCAGTCCGCTATTACAGCTTCATTTTGTTCATAACTATTCCATCTCAAACTTTCAGAGAAAATGTTTTTTAATTAAAGACTAAAAGAACTACCAGAATCTGAATAGTGGTGACATCAAGTCAGGTATAGTTTGTTATTAACCCACATTTGCCTTTTTTTACATTTTCAGATTGTATAAAAAATTAGTTGTGTTCATTTCTGAAGAATAATAAACATTTTTGCTCAGAGCTTATTTTCTCCAATTTTTCAAAAAATGGGGTTGGTTTACAAAAACACGTTATCACCTCCGTTGGCTTAAAGTTATTATGAACTGTCACATGTCACAATAGGGACGAAACGATTATTAGTTTTAATGACAATTTTAACAGATATTGACTAAAAGGTTGAGCAGTGTATTCTTTTATCCATTAACATTTGCAAATTATTTTTTTTAAGATGTTACTGTTTGCATGTCGTCTGAGTATTCAACTAGTAAAACACATGAAATGCATCATATAAATATATGTTATGCTATGCACTGGGTTTTGTATGTCTAGACAAATATTATTTTGCTTCTGCTAAATACTGTCAGGCTTTGGTTTAAAACCCATACATTCTTACAGCTTCACTGATATTTCTGAAAACCTAATGATATAGTTGCAGAGATACGGGCCAAGGAGATGTTAGAAGAGGAAGGGGAGTATGAGGAGGAGGAGGAGGAGGAGGAGGAGGATGAGGAAGATGAGGGGCTTGCTGAAGAAGAGGAGGAAGAAGAAGAAGATGATGAAGATGAAGAGGAGGAAGAGGATGAAGAAGAGATCGAGGAAGAGGAGGAAGAAGATGAAGAAGAGGAAGAAGATGAGATCATGGAGGAGGACGACGAGGATGAAGTAGAAGAAGAAGAAGAAGAAGAAGAAGAAGAAGAAGAAGAAGAGGAGAGATCAAGGAAGAGGAGGAGGAAGAGGATGAATTAGAACAAGAAGAAGAAGAGGAGATCAAGGATGAGGAGGAAGAGGATGAAGTAGAAGAAGAGGGGGGTGAACAAGAAGAGGAGGAGGAATTAGCAGAGGAAGAGAAAGAGGAGCCAGAAGCTGAGGAGGAAGAGGAGGAGGAAGCAGCAGCAGCAAAGGAAGCTGTGGACGAGGAGGGAAAAGAAGAGGAGGCTGAAGAAAAGGAGAAAGAAGAAGGTGCAGCTGATGCTGATGCTGATGCTGAGGAAGAAGCAGAAGATGAAAAGGAAGCGTCAGTAGCTGTGGAAAAAGGTAAGGAGGAAGAGGGAGCTGAAGAGGAAGAGGAACACAAAGAGGAAACTGCTCCTGCTCCTGCTGTTGAAAAGGAAGATACGTCTATTCTTGAACCTGAAGAACAAGTCACTTCTAAAGAATCTGAAGCGGTTGATGAGGTGGAGGAAGAGGACAAAACTGATGTAGACAAAGAACCACCCGAGGATGAAGAGAAAAAAGAAGATATTCCTGCTGATGATAAAGAGAAAAAAGAAGCAGTAGGTGATGCTGACATTACTGATGATGACCAAAAAGATGACCAAAGTGAGGAGAAAGATGATGACGATGAGGTCGAAGATGCTGATATTGCCATTGCTCTTGGTATTATAGCTGATGCTGGTGCTACAGTAACTGATGCTGAAGCCCAAGAAACTGGTGAGGAACCTTTGCTTCTTAAAGCTGACGGTGATTCAGAGCTATTAACAACCATAGAGGAGAGTGCTGCTAAAGCTGATGATGCAGTAGCTGATTTAGCTGACTCACAAGATGGCTTAGCCGCTACTGATATGCCATATGATGACCATGATGATAAGGTAGCAAAAGAGCTCGCTGATGATCGTGGTGAGGTTACAGAAGACAGTCTTAAAGATGAGACTGGTGCTGAACTGAAAGACGCCGACTCTGAAAAAGATATAACAAGTGAGGATGTTATTGAGGAGCCTGAGCTAGCTGATGATGTTGCAGATAAGGAGGAGCAGGAGGAAGAGGGAAAAGAGGAGGGAGAGGAACAGATAAGGGGTGAGGATGAGGAAGATGATGATGATATTATAGTAACAACACCTGTAGTTAGTTCCAAACCAGGTGGAGATGAGACAGGCGTGGTGGCTGATGAAGATGATGGCTCTTCACTTGAGAAAGGTACCAAGATTATTTGGGTTGTTTTGTTAAATCAATCATTCTTTCTAGTAAATCAAAAACATACGACGCAACCAATGCAATCTGATTCACAAGAGTATTACATGAAATCTTTTTGGTGAATTTATTGTTTTTTTATTAGCATTATATCAAATTATTATATACTGTTAACGCATTCTGCTTGTTTGCATTTTATTAAACATTTAAGCCATTTATTGTATTTTATTCATGTGTTCGTTTGTTCCTTAAAAGTACTGAATGAACAGGAACTGTTAAGAAACCATATAAGAATTGAAAGATGGAATCCTTTAACTGTTTTATCAGCCTGTAACTTAATTCTGAAGACTTTATTAAAACTTGAATGTATACCGCCTGCAGGTTTTCGAGATTTTAACCGAACACTTCAATCGTTTAGACATTGCCATCACACAAAAATAGTTTAGTCGAAGTTTGCTACTATACATATCCAAATGTGCTGGTAGGAAAGGAGTCCATTTGAGTTTGTGATTGAAGTCTAATTCATGCTGGGTGGATCAAAGAACAGCAGCTGGTGCATTGCTGCTCAGCTGCCAGTGAAACGGTTAGAATCCATGAGAGACTGCTTTCAAGTCAGCTGTCACCAAACACTTGTCTCCAAAGGGGTCATTCAAGGTCATCAAAGTTCTGGATGATCAAGAAAAACACTGGGTTTGCACTTGCAAATGAGGGAAGAGCAAAATAGGTTACTGAGGCTAGAATGAGCAAATGTAGAAATATTTCTCATAATCATTGTCCTAGTAGCAGCAGCAGCACATAATGCTGGTAGGTTTTATGTATACTGCTTAAACCGTTTGCTTTTCACTAATAGGGCAGCTTGAGTTTACCTTGCTAACTTAATTTAGCTGACTTGCTAATTCACTTTGCGCAAGGCTAAACCACCTGTTCCAGCTCCTAACTCACCGCCGATGTTGCTAATGAAGTCTGAAGGATCAGTCTCAACACAGTAATTGAAAAAAGTTCTGCATGTAAATTAAACCTGATTATATCTCTTTGTCAAACGCTAATGCAATCTAGCCACCAACAAAGGGAAAATTTTAGCTCCTGCCAAAATCGTTTTGTTCAAAAATAACAGGTCAAAGGAAGAAAACCATTTAGAACAAAATCGCGAAGACTTCTTATGATCTATTAACCGAGCCTTATAAATATGTTTGTTTTTTTTATGCAAAGACATAACAACCCTGAAACAAGAAGAGAAAGATGATAAGGATGAAAGCGCAGGCGAAGAGGAAACTGCCGAAAAAGCTCCAGAACCAGAACCGGTCCCTAAAGGTACAGCAACAAACACAGCAACAGTTTGCTTGCATTAAAATGAACCAGAATTAAAATGAGAAAATTATTCCAACACTACTGAACTGCAAGGTTATTGAGTGGTGTTCTACAACAAGCCTGATGGTGGTGGATGCGGGAGAAGAGGGTGTGTGTGTGTGTGTGTGTGTGTGTGTGTGTGTGTGAGAGAGAGAGAGAGAGGATCGAGTAGACCCTTAGGCCTCAAACTTTGATCTCCAAAGACTTCCTTATGGCTCATTTTTCCATCTAGTCCACAGCATTAGAATGATGATGGTGCGTGTCTAGTAGCTCGGTATTTTCTGCTGCACTCTTAAAAGTTGTCATTTTGGTACACATTAATATTTACCTTTTGGTTACAAAGTTGTACGCTTTGAAAATGTACCGCCACAGTTTTTCTGAAGAGTGAGCAACAGTCAAGAGAGAGAATTGTGCAGCTGAATAGCATACTCTCAGATTGTATTGATAATATCGAACCACTTGTTTGTTCAGTTAAGATTGAATGGGTTTGACCTCTTTGAACCTTTGACCCTCTATGCAACTGTTGTGTTAAATTTATTTATTGAAATGAACTATTTATATTATTATTTATTATATATTTTAATAAATATAGAGTCCAATATACAATATTTAATTAGTTTGTATTTTTTTGTAAAGATTAAAACAATTATTTTACTATTTATATTATTATATTCGTGTATGTCCTATGTACAATTGCACTAAAATAATTTTTGATTTCCCTCAACAATCTAAACAGTTGTTTATATATCTGGCAGAACCCCACAAAAACATAAATAATGCAAAAAAGGCAAACCTAGGCCATGTTAAAATGAACATCAAATAAAAGCACAAGGATTTCTGTAATATGATTTCCTCCAGTGAGATCCATTCCTCCCTTTCCAATTATTCTTGTTATTTGATTTATCGATATGGTGTTGAACTAGAATTTTACTGAATTCCTCCTGAGGGCAAAAGGATCCTGCTGGGTATCAGATTAAAATCTGGAGAGGAGATTGGGGATAAAGCCATGTGTGTATTGCAAGATGGAAATCTAATCCCGCTCTGAGACAGTGTATGACACAGCAGTATCAGAGCTCAGATGAGTTCAGAGGACTGACTGCTGCTGCTGCTTCTGTCTGGGAACAGCAGAAAGAGGTGCGCTTGTGCCTGCAGAGACAGCGCTGGAACACAGTGACATACACACGGTGCCACAGGAATACATCCAGGCAACCGATGCTCGTACGGAGAGGTTCAAATACATTTGGTCATTATACTGTCCATTCAAGATCGTCTTTAGAAACCGAGGCACGTTTTAGCTGCTCCAACTTTACTTTTCTCGTTCAATTTGTCGAGAGTCTGTTTTTCACCTACGGTGATTTCGCAGCGACGTATTGATTTGCAATCTCCTGCTGTTTGTGCGATGAGCAGATTAAAAATGTATGTAAAGTCTGAGCATTTATGCGCGCTGAATTTAATATGGCTCATGCATATCTCAAATTGACTGCTGCCTTTATGAAGTGAAATGAAATCAGTGTATTTTTAGCCATTCAACAATATTGCCATAAAGTATACAGAGATATTTTAGTATTATACATAGATACATTGCACTGTGTTTGCTTGCTTTTTTCAATTTTATTACATTTATTTTTAATATAAGTTTGTCTTATTAGCAATGTATGTAGAAGTGTATATGTATCATCATATCATAAGAGATATATATATAGCATATATGTAGCAATAAAGTGTGATTGTGTAAATGTTCATAGCGTAGTGTCTCATCAGGGAATATTCAGGAATATAGTCTTTTTCCACCTGTTCTATGCCCAAAAAATATCACAGGGTTTTGTCCTGCTGATCTGTTTTATTGACAAGGTTAACTCAAATAGATTTGACTTGTTTTTGACTTTACTACTTTGTACTTTAGTTCTTTAAAATGTTGTGCTCCACAGAAAATTACAGCAATAACATCACCCCATTCCATTTACTGCAGAGAGCAGGCCAGAAAAAAATGAGAATCTCGGCCCTGCCTGCAGGCAAGCAGCAGATACTCTGTCATTCCTCTATCAAGAACATCATTAGATATGTTTCACACAACAGAATAAATCCCTGCTGAGAGAAAGAAGCCTGTTGTTAGGGGAGAGAGAGCAAAAATGTGGGACTTGAAGAGATCCATTTTGACCCATGGGGTTGAACAGTCTGCACAGAAAGCGCAAACAAAGTACAAAAAAGATCTAAACATCAAAGTTGGCATTGTGTGGATGTGTCTGTGTGTGTGTGTGTGTGTGTGTAAGCAAGTACATGTCGGTGTCTTTTGTCTTTCTATTTTCTTTCTGGGCTCTAACACTCACCTTTTGGTTTGTTTGCTTTATTTCTTAAAACACCGGCAGCCGAGGAAGTGAAGGAAAAAGAAGCAGAGAAACCTGTGGCTGAGGCTGAAAAAGAAGGTCTGTACATAATTACAGTGCTGCTGTTGTTTCTAAATGGAACATTTAGAAAAAATAATAATAATAATTAAAATTAAAAATGTATTATTATTATTTAATTGAATAGAATTTTATTATTTTTTTTTATTGGTCAGAACACAATTATAGTGCTAGCCCTCTAATAGAGAAAATGTTATTTTGTTTAGCATTTAAAAAAAAAAAAAAAAAAAAAACGTTAATTATAGTGTAAGTGTATTATTTTTCCTAAATATTTTATTTTAAAAATAACCATATTACAATTAAAGTGCAACTGCTGCAATTGTCTCTATAGAGGAAAAATTTCACTTTTTTTGTATTTTTAATAAAAGACAAGAGCGTCAGTAAACCATTATAATATTATACACCATTATAATGTGTGTGGCGTTGCTTATATAACTTCTATATATGTTTACATTTGTATTTCATTAATTACCTGTGACTGTGACTGTTATATACACAGTTTAGTGAATTTATCCTGAAGTCATTTCATACAGAAATCTGCACAAATTCAATATAGAAAGTTTCAATGGCAAATCAAAGTCGTAATGATAATATTCTATCTTACAGCTTTCAATGCCCTGCTGATCTTAATCAGAAAAGAGTAAATGCGTTTTATTAGCTAATAAACTTCCGCACCAAAGGTCAGCCAGAAAACAGAGGAAAGGAAAAAGAATGCATGCTGTTTTAATAACACAGATCGTGTACTCGGCTGCAGGGTTGACTGATATCAAAAATGGCATTAGCATTTTAGGTTAAAGGCATTTTGAATGACACTTCCCTGTAATTCCCCGCGAGCGTGTAAGCAACACAATCAAAAACCGGCTTTTTGAATTTCAATGTAATTATTATTCAAAGAGACTTCTTGGAATTCTTGCAGCCGCTAAAAACATTTCCCCGCTTCTCCGCCAGTATCCTCAGATATGTCATTATTGTTAATCTCCGTTTGTTGGCGAGGTTGTCAACCTGTTTTTATTTTTAGCTGGCTTCCTTCTTGTTACAATAATCCAATCTCTTTTCTGACGGGGTGGCATTTAATCAAAAATTGTCACATTAATTCTGACAAATTTATGCTATCCAAACTTATAATGAAGGTGTCATATTTGTATCCTGTGATTTACTACCACCACTTTAAAAATTAATTTTGGTAATAACATTTTGATTTATTGATGTAAAATCTGGCGTTGGCCTCTGATGTTGTAAGCACATTATGGGTTTTAAAGATAATGACATCAATATATTAAGCTGTAAAAGACATTTATCTCCGTGTTTGGCTGCCGATGCGATCTTTATCGTCCTGTGTTGATTTAAACGAGGCTAATCTAATTCATCTCTCATTATTCGGTGTCGTTTTTGAACATCTTCAGCATTTTTTTGTTCATGTGCATTCTAATAGTTTTTTATTTGCAATCGATTGTGCTGCTGACAATTGAGTCGGCAAAAAACACATAACCGACGTTTCATTTTGAGATGGCTAAAATGGGCAGAAAATCTAATTGAATCACTGTAGTCTGTAATGACGCTCGCTGTTTTGCATCTGTTTGTATCCAGACAAACAAAAAGAGCCCTCTACCTGTCCTTGTATGCATTCAGTAGCACAAAAAGAGCCTCAAAAAGCCCAGGACATTAAACCAAAGGAAGGAAAAGGTATTTGGTATTGACTTGCGAGGTCAATATCATGCATGTTGTTTTAAAATATAATAAGAGTGCCTGGGCACATTTTCAGTTTTCTGCATAACAGAGCCATTCTGTAGCAAATCACGCTGGCCATGTCTCATGGATAAATCATAGATCTAGTCAAAGACATGCCTGTATCTTTGTGATTCTATTCTAACAAATATTATGAGCTTTCCATGTAAAAACGACTGACTAAAAGCTATTTTGCATATGCAGTAAACTGCATGGTAATAATACATTCATGAACTGGTAAATGATGTCTACCTAAAAATGCATTATAAATTTATGAAGACAACATATGCACACACACAGACAGACTATAAATTGTGCATACAGCATGCACTGGGCCATATGGGTAATTTCTGTATCAGCAAATGCAGAAATCCATAGATATTACTTACTGACACTTACTCATTAATCTCATATCATTCTGCTTTCTACTAAATATTATTCATTTTAATTTGTTCACAGAACAGAATATCAAAAACAAGCTGTGCTTTTTTTTTTTTTCTCTCCCTAACCATGTCTGATATTGCTAGACAAAACTTTTAACGAGCTCAGCAAAGCCAAGTTTGATGGTTTGTATTGTTGTGTAGAGATTTCTAATATTGTGTAATATAGTCTCCATCTAGTGTTAGTAAAAATTAGGCTGCATTAACTGTCACTCATTGTTCATTTTCTGTTTGTTTCTCTTCCAGCTGAACCTGATAAAGTACAGAAAAGAGGTGTGTTTATTCATTAAAAGACTTTTGTTGCAGCTTTTGATGAGGATCATGTATTGTTATTGGACATGTAATTATAGCGATTTTAAAACAACCTCACCTTCGTTTACGTATGATAATGATAATCGGTTTCAGAGGACATCATTGAGGATCTTATGTCAGTAAAATAGCTGCATTTTTTGACAAACACAATAGTGCCCCCTGGTGCACATCTGTATGTCTATGTTTTTATTTTTTATTGTTTTTTTTAACAAAACTGTGATTCTTGGGAATACTTATGACATTAGTAGTATATCTGCTTTAATTTTCTTATTTCTATATATAGGCTTTTGGTGATTTAGTCATCACGATGTGACCTGTTACTGAAGACAGGTTTCAACGAAGCAAGCAGTTGTTCTGATTCATGTCTTTGTTCATGTTTTTCATTTCACAGCTAAAAGAGTCACCCTTGAGCACAAGAGTATGTGATGCATTGTTTTGTTTGATTAAAGCTGGTTTAGCTCAAGGCAACCGACGATTTCTGCAGCAAACTGCTTGCTTTAGCAGTACAGCTCAACAAGCCTGTGCAAAACTAGAAGTAGTAGACTAATATAAAACTGAATCATTGTGAGCCAACAGCATTATGGGACATTTCGCGTAACGGCTTGACTTTAAGAAATTATTGTTCATTCCCACAGTTAATAAAAAGTCAAACAAATGTCCTTTATGATGCATTTGGCACAATGTTCTCACCATGCCAGCAAATGCTACAAAGTTGAAAAAAATTAAAATTTTCAGCAGAGCAAATCTGAAGAGAATCTTGCATGTTTTGATCTTAATATATTGCTTAATATGTTTTTATTCTCTAGAAACAGAAACAAAGAGAAGGGAACCCCTGCTTAAACAGAGAAAAGGTGCTGTGGCCCTCTTTGCATCAGAGTTGTTGTTTTTTTATATATATATTGAATATACATAAGCATTTGTTTGTGAATGAATGTTGTGCTAAATCTTTTTTCCCGCTTCCTCGCGAACACTTGCTCATCAGAAAAAGAGGCTCCAATGAGAACAAGACCAGAGAAAGCAAAGAAAGGTAAAAAAAGAACAAGCACAATGCCTTTTTATATCATCACACCCTGAAATACTTGTTTGATTTTTATATTCATAGCGATGAATATTGCAGAATCAAATTTGTTCTCTGCTTCACAGCTCCGAAAGCAAAGGCAGCGGCTGTCAACATACCCAAAATGAAAAGTAATTCCACGTTATCTGATTACACTGTACTTCTTTAAAGGGATAGTTCATCCATAAATAAAAATCCTGTCACCGTGCATTCGCCGTCATGCTACAAACCCGCGTGACTCTCTTTCTTCAAAAAGGACCAAAAAAAGAAAATATGCTGAATGTTCACGCACTCTTTTTCGCATAATAAATTCAAAAAAACGTATAATTTCATATACAACTCATATGCTGTTACAATGCTTTCGTGTCATTTCTGGAGCTTGACGGGCCCTGGATAATTTTTTTTTCTTGAACGTCCCGCTTAACATCGTCTTTTGTGTTCTAAAGAAGAACGAAATCATGCAGGTTTTGATCAATGAGTAAACGATGACAGATTTTTCTGTTGATGGCAAGTTTGAAATTCCATTTGATCTAGCTATCTGACAGCGGTGCTTTCCCTTCTCCTAATAACAGGATCTCGAGCCTCAGAGGACATGGAGGTGTCGGCTGCTCCGGCTCCGATAGAGGAGCGTGAGTGCAACCCGTAGCTTTTTAATATTACATCGCATTCACGTAATGCAAAAAGACAGCAGCAATAACACGCAATATACGGTCGCTCTCTTGTAACTCTCTTTCTTTTCACAACCTGGTGGAACAGTTCCTATGTGCCGACCGACACCTGTGTACTGCCCAGCGCCACCTGGCTGGTATGGTGAGTAATGCAACAATGAGCTTTGCATACTGTAAAACACACTTCAGGTGTCCTTTAATGCCATGAAATTCACTTCAACTTTTTACCCTTCAGTGCATCATATAGTTACAAGTAGCCCATTACCACCATCGGCTATTCCAGGTAAACTATTTTAATGCATTTATTCAGATCATTGACATTTGTTATTGCTTTGAATTAAATTATGGCAAAAAAATAAGACATTTTATTAAGAATGTATACATAAGTTTTAACAAAACAGGTTTCATTGTGTGTGTGTGTGTGGTTTTTTTTTTTTCTCAGAATCAGAAGTTCCGATTTTAACAACTCACCAAGCACCCACTGTACCGAAAGGTGTTTATCACTAAATATATTTGATATTTAATATTATATGACAACGGTTTACCATTTTTTAAACGAAACCTGATGTTTGCTTTGCTTACGAACCAGAAGCTGCTAAGGCGAAGCCAAAACGAGTCACTAAGAACAAAGGTACGCTAATAATCTTGAGTTTGTGCCAGGAGTAATAACGCATTATATTTTTGTAGTTATTTTAACAGACCCGAAGCTAGTAATAACCTTTGACCTCTAATTTCAGAACCGGCTGCGCCTAAAGAAAAAGCCAAACCAGCTCCTGAGCAAAAGGGTGAGATACGAAATGCGAGAGGCGATACTAATTATTGGAGAAGATGCTTTACTCTGTGTTTGTTTATGTGTATTTTGTACGGATTTATATTTCATTTTGCACATTTGTACGGTGCGTGTTCAAGAGCCCACAGTAACTAAAGCCAAAGTAAAAGCTCCAGTGGCGAAGAAAGGTAAGGATAATAGAAAAACGATGGCTAAATTTTAATTTAAATAGAACCATTTTCATACTAAATAAATCATTCTTTTATGATTTAGAGCCAACAGCTGTGAAGAGGTCTAAAAGGACAGGTAATTATGGAACTGACTTTGCAGTAGTTTTATATTAATGAGCAGTAGCTTATTATTTTCTATTTCACAGAGCGTGCGACCACTAAAGAGAAGCCAAAACCCACCTCTACTAAGAAAGGTACGTTTTGCTGTAGCGTATCATGTAGAATTGATTATATACACATTATACAACCTTTGTTTATTCCGTCACAAATTCTCCTGAGGTTACCTGTGGAATAAAGTGATACGGATGCTTCGTAAAAAAAACAATCAGAGAATGAATAGAATTGTCAAGAACTGACGAGATGTTTGTTTTTAATTTGCTTTTATTTTAAATCCTTAAAACGAATGAAGCACCAATAATTTGTTATTTTTTCCTCACTAGAGCCAGCAGTAGCAAAGAAGGCAAAAGTAACAACAACCTCACCTAAAGGTAACCTACTGCGCATATATTTATCGTGCATAGGTATATTAATGTGCATTATAAGTGTATTTCTTATCATACTCAAAATCTTAAAAGTTACGAAAGGAAGAAGTCTTAATCCTTGTATCATTAGTTCCTTAATACTCACACAAAAGGGCTTCAGCTGTATCTATAACTATCTGTAACTATAAATATTTCACACTGGATGATATATGTTTTAAATGCCTGATAGGCACCCCTTGGCAATGCTATAATATGTTCTTCCTTGCTGGGGTTTTTTTTTAAGCTTGCCGGTAAATGTAGTGATTTCTGCTTCACTGTACTTTTGAATCAGTTGCTTATGACAGCTTCTAGATTCGTGTGACTCGAATATGATTTGCATGCTTTTCTCCACATATCATTTTGTTTATTTGCATCTATACATCAAGTGAAATCCAGTCTTATGAAACCCTGTTTATTGATAAATATTACTTATGATTAGTTCCTAGTTTATTAAATAACTCTGTACTGTTTTTTGGGTCACTGCTTTGTAAGAGGAAAAAGCTGTAAAGGAAGTGAAGCCCAAAGCAGAGGGTAGGTACACTTTAAAGTATGTTTGCAATTAAAGTTTCACCATTGCTCAAATGTAAGCCACAACCCACTATTACACTCAACTTATCTGACACCATAAAAAAGTAATATATAATTAAAGAAATATAAAATAAAAACATTCTATATTGTTTAAAAATTGACAATTGTGATTAATCGCATCCAAAAGTTTTTGTGTGCATAATAAACACCGTACACACACATATAATATGCATACACAAATACACACATATACAGTATATATATATACATATATATATATATATATATATATATATATATATATATATATATATATATATGTATGTGTGTGTGTGTGTGTGTGTGTGTGTGTGTGTGTACATTTAATATGCAAACATATACATACATATACATATATACATAATAAATATAAACTGTACACACACACATATTATGTAAAAAAAACATTTATTTTGGATGCAATTATTTGCCAGCACTATTAAAATATATTATATTTTTGAATCTCGTCTTTAAAAAGGAGGGTAAAATGATCAAAAACAGTAATAAAAGCATAAATGTGCTCAAGAGCATTTGTCGTACTGGATTTTCCGATAATCCTCCAAGCAACAGCTACATTTGAATAATGATTTTGTCCATCTTGAGTGATAGGTCGTTGCATTTTAGATTGCTAATGGACTGTGTATAATTACTGCATGCAATACTTATTTGACTTCTTGACAGAAAGCCAGTATACAATATTTATACGCTTTTAACCTCTTTAGTCCATTGACATCTTCAAAAGGCTAACACATCAGATACTGCAATAGCTAGCAATTCCTGTTCAGTTTAATCAAAAAGAGTGACTGAAAGTAGGTTAAGTAGTGTTCTTCAAAATATGCATGCTGTATCATAATGTATGTAGCACCAAGCTAATATGTTTGATTATGTTCGATCATTAGTGAAGAAAAAGGCCACATCAACACCGAAAGCCAAACAAGCTATTAAAGAAGAAGCTATGGGTAAGATATAATGATTATTTTAACAGTACATATAAAAAGCCTGATAGATATCTCTATCTTTTAATAAAAGAGATTTCCGTCACTAACAAGCCTAAAACTAGATCTAAAGCTTCTGAATTTTATTCTTGACAACTCACAGCACAAAATAGTTTTTATATGAATTTGGTACATGGTACATGTTCTCTTCGTTTTTTGCAAAAATACAATCAAATAACTGCAGGGATGATTGCAAGGTGCATCAAGCTAAATAAAATAAATAATAAAATCTCACTAGACTTGAGTTGGCAGAGGAAAATTGGATCTGTCAAGTTATATAACTTCAGATGAAGTCATGTCAGAATTTCTCTATTTTTATGACACCAGCTTTCATGTTCTGCTTCATGACTATGTAATCACATAACTGAGCAAGTGCCCCTGACACCTAAAGAAAGGAAATAATTCTGATTTTGAACTTGATTAAAAGACTTAGCGTGGATACTTGAGGTGCAATTATGAAGGTGTCAAATTTACATATTGTGTAAAGATTGAAAGAAAATATGACAAGCACTATTTTCCTTTACCTCCAGGAACACAGGGTCCAGATGAGAAGAAAATGGCAGAAGAAACCAAAGGTATGAAGCAGTCGATACCTCTATTTTAAAATCTAGTGTGCTGGCAATTTAGACATCATTTCAAAGGGGTAAGTCATTCAAAAAAAAATATTTACCCTCGTGTCATCTGAGTTGGATTTTGTTTTCGTAATGATTTTATAAAAATCAATAAATTTAGTTGTCAAATGATTATTCATGATTAATAATGATCATTTTTGTTTAAACAATATATTTGTGTGTGCTGTATTATATATATATATATATACACACACACACACACACATACATACATATACATACACAACAGCTTTTGTACATTTATTTCTGAGCATGCACACTATATATATATATATATATATATATATATATATATATATATATATATATATAAAAATCTGTATGTGAATGTGATTATGATTATTTGCAATTGTTTTATTTTATTTTATTCTATATTTGTATGCCTTTATTTCTAGAGATAAAGGTATCTCTACATACTGAGTAGATATTTATTAAAATTCTGTGCTTATTTTACAAAGCAATGCAAAATGTTTAGGCCTAAATTTAAGATTTATGAATTAGAATTGCTCACCCATCTGGATTACACAGCTGACTATTACTTATCAACGAACAGTCTATGTAGCGCGGTGAAATACACAAAGCGATGCCAGAATATTGCGTTAATACAAAGAAATACTGACAAAAATATTTATTTTTATTTTTTTTATTTTTATTTTTTTTTAGAAGTATGGCAATGTTAGCTTTGCAATGTGTTAACTCTGTTGGAATCAGTTTATTAGTCACTTCCATGTAGAGCACCGTGTGTTGCTCCGCATTTCACGTCAGTCACAGAATTCGGCCTAATAAGATCTCAGCGAGACGTCTCTCTATAGGTTCTGGAACAGAGTCCCCCGTTCTGCCATCAATCTCAGGTTGATCATTGCTAACCAAAATTCTGTCTGTAATTTTCTGTTTTCAGAGAAAGCAGCTGAGGCACCAGCACCAGCAAGTAAGTTCAGATGCTTTCTGACACCCGTTACGTGTGGAAGAGTATGGAGTGAAGCTGCTTTTTGACTTTAAATGTAGCCTGTTTGCTTGATATACAGTAATGCTGTATCTAATCATGCAGAAGTCATAAGCAATAATCAGATGCGTGCATTTAAGCAGTTAGAAACATCTGCATTGCGAAGCTTTCATAGTGATCATGCGTACCTGCATATTGTAGAACCTGGGAGAACTTCAGAAACTTCCAGGCGACTCTGAGGTACAATTCCCTATTCACCGGATGTATTAACTTCACCGTTTCAATAACTGAGCCGCAATAATTCACTGGAAATCAAATGAAGCACATTGTTATTATTCAAGGTTCCCACTTAAACTGGAGCGATTAAACTATTTTTAAACAGCATTAGTGAAATTGTAAATTAAATGCAGCTATTAATACACTAATGCTGCTGGCTGGTTGGCCCTGTGTGAATGTCACGCTTCCACTGTAATGCCTGTCTACTTTTTTAACAACACAAATTTGTGCACTTTAGTGAGTATTTTCTGTGAAAACCGGGTCTTATACACAAAGCACTTGCGGTCTAATTTAACAAGGCACTATTCAGTGCAAAACCTAAGCGTGTGCGTCTTATTTTTCAGTAGTATCCTTAAGAGAAGATACAATTCCTTAAGATGTAAAGTTACTGTATATAAGAGCTCACTAAATATTGCAATAAACATTGTTTTAAATAATTTTTGATGCACAAAATTCCAAGGCCGAATTCCAACTTAAAAATGATCTGCTGCATTAACTCATACTTTATAAGCAAGTAAAAAACTTCAAGGTTTTAAAATCATGAACAAAGTTTGAAATCGTAAACAAAGCATTCAAATATTCATACTTTTTGGCTGTATAAATATCAGCACCAAAATATCTGCACATTATGCCTAATTGTAGGCCTCTGAATAAAATGGATGTATTCTTTATGTATTTGTATACAAGCTTAATTTTCTCCTATATTGTGGCAGATGAACCATGAAAGCCTAATGTGCCATGAAACCATATATGATACTTATGAAATCAAATTTATGATTATGAAAATATATTAATATGGCCATGTTGTCTGGCACAGTTCACTCTGAATTTCCTCTTTAGTTTCTATCTGCATGTAATGTATCATGCAACAGTAACTTGCTTTGATCAGGACAGGTTTTTTTTTAAATGCTTACACTTACTCTTCAGATGACAATTCCTTACTGCTGTAGTTCACCAAGAAATTCTCTTTAATATAAAAACGTGTTTCTCCTTGTAAGCTGAAGGGTATGAAATGTCCCCAAGGTCTCAAGTGAATTTATTCGCAAGCCTGATTTTCATCCATTTAAAGTAACTTTTGAAGGTTGCTGTCATTGCTTTAAAATTCAAGTCTCGGTCTCGGTCTCAGTGGGTATTTGCAGACATTGTGGTCTGCTGCATGGACAAAAAGAACTGAGCTTTGTCATGTCACCTCATAACAACTCTGATAACTAAATGTCACATTAAAAGATATTCTATACTAAACCTAGTTATTTAAAGATTTGCTTCTGCAGTACTTTATATATATCGAAATGAGTATTTTTTTTCCTCTCTCTTTATTTCAATCAGAAGACCTGAAAGTGGAGGAAAACGTCACAGAAGGCAAAAAGCCAGGTAATATTTATCTAGTTCTGCTTTGCTTGTCAACACCAAACGTTGTTTTATAGTAGTTCTGGTTACTGAAATCCTGTTACAGAATTATAAACACTGTACATCATGTTATAATGCAATTTTGCATAGCATGTAACCTGTTGCCGGGCAAACCTAAAGCACAGCGTTTGATGCAATATTAATTTTGTGATCTATTTAGTCAATCTTTAACACAATAATAAATATTTTATTTGTAATATTAGTTTTTAATTAGAGAAATACAGGACCAAAATCAAACTAAACACATTTTTGATATTAGAATAAATATTTATACTTTATATAAATGAGACACTATATTAAGCATTTTTTTTTTGCATATACATGTGTGTGCAAAATATATTCTTATATAAAAATGTATTGTTTTAATTATAATAAATATACAAAATTATTTTTTTAATATTACAGTTTTTAATTTATTTTAAATAATTTTTGAATTATTTTACATTACAATAAATGGCTTAATATTTTATTTTATTTTAACTTAAACCTCAAAACTGAGCAGTCATTCGTTCTTTGTATTCCAGGCAAGATACCGTACTTTCAGTGCGTTTTAATGAGTTCAAAATCCAGCCAATATCCACTGCGGCCCATGTCCCCTGCTATGAGTCCAGCTATTAACCCCACCATGATGAGAGCCATGATGGAGCAGAGGGCTGCATTACTGCAGCAGAAAGCCCGTGCAGCTGGCCAGTAACTGGACGACAGACCCCGTCCGGCCCCGGCAGGTGCAACTGCTAATGAACTGCTGTAAAAACACAAGTGCTGCTGGGCTCTGAGGAGCCACCCTCCTAAACCATCCATAACCTTAACAAATAACGAGTGGAGGTCCCTGGTTTCTCAGCTGACGTTCTCCATTCGTTCATAATCATTTCTGAATTCGACCAGTTTCACAATTTTGACAGAAAAGGCATATATAAATTATAAATGTACATTTTGAAATATTTAACGCATAAACACCTTCCAAAGAAATGTTGTGTTACCGGGTAGATTTACTTTTCTATTTATTTGAGATCTTAAATCATCTGTTTACATTTTTTTGCAGGGAAGATTCTCTCTCTCTTTTTTTTTCTTATTGTACATACTCAACGGTGAAGCAAATTTAAAACTGGTTAAATAATTTAAGTGTTGCTCTAAATATTCAGATATTTATTTTTCTATGTCAGAGTATATGATCCCATTACGGAAAGAAATCTAACAGCGCACACTCACTTAGGGCCTTATCTTTTGGCCCAGGCCATTTCCTTTGACTCACTGCTAATACGATTATGTCTAGTGTGTCTGGGTTCTAGCAGGGTTTGCGATCTCTCTGCATTTGTATGCATGGCCATTAGAAAACAGGAGGACGCCATTTGGACAGAATCCGATTTCTATCTTAACCAATGAAAAGAGCTTACATGCTTATAGAATCGAAAGAGACGTTAAGAAATGAAGGCACACAAAAGCCTATGGGCTCTAAATGACGAAAGGCTTGCGTTTTACTTGACTGAGACTTTTCTTGAGCATCTCTTTAGTTAATTGAAACCCCTTATTGGAGGTTATTAGATTTATGGTAGTGAATTGAATTGCGTATGGATATGTGAAATCTAATTTTTTCGAATAGCAGTTGTGCTACTTTTGTAACGTATACAGTAAATACAGTGTTTGTCCATAGTTTTCTCTGCTTTCCTAGGTCAGCGGTCTTCAGCCTTTTTCAAAGCAAACCCTTTGCTGATACACACATTAGCTGCAGTTTAGGCCTGGCCTAAATATGACAAAAATAGCACCATAGCCCTGTGTCTTGGAAGGGGAAAAAAATTAATAAAATAAATCTTAATATTACTGAATTGATGATGCCAAGTTGATTTTCCTTAGGATTTTTTTTTTTTCAGATTTAATGTATTTATCACACTATTTGGGTGTAGTAAAACACCAATGGTTGAAAACATTTGGTCATGCTTGCATTTTCTCCTGTTACTGGCCATAATTTTAAACCTAAAATGAAAATTAGGCATGAAATAGAATTCATATATGTAAAAACTGAGAAATGAATAAATCTGCAAACTGGAATCATGTCTTTGTTGCAGCTTATTACAAGACTTAAAGACTTATTTCCCCTACTAATGGTTGTTGAAAGCCAACATGCTATGAAAATCATCATATCATAAAAAAATAATTTTAAATATATAATTTGGAACGGGCAATAGTTTATTAACACCCCAAAATTAGATTTCATTTAGCAAATATGATGCAAGACAATGTAATATAATGCTCTTAAAAATTATTTATAATCATTATTTATATACGGAGTAATTTTCTTGTACAATATTTTAAATTTGCATATTTAATACAAATATATAATATAATGTGAGTGGTGATATTGTTTACCGCATTTTAATGTTTCACAAAAAAAAGCAAAAAAAAAAAGCTTGGCATTAAAAATAATTGGCAGACCCTTTCCAGTCCCATTGTTGAAGACCCCTGTCCTAGGCAGCCATCAAACTCTGTCTATTTACTGTAAAATACAATCATAGAATAAACAAGATGTATGTGTGTAATATTTGACTTTACTTCGACCAACAGTGATTTTCAAGACGGTCACTGTCCATTCTTGTTCCTGTAACATATTGCACCGTTCAGTGCAAATATTACGGGTATGGCGATTTGAACCAGAAATGCTTTGTCTTATTCAAGAACGCCCTGATCCTTATTTTCAGTACCTTAAGGATCAGTATGACCTAACGCAGGTCCTTGAATGTATTCTCATAATCCACTGCAGTGGAAAAAATTCAAAATGACAAGAAACGAGAGCGAACAGCCGGCCGCATTTGAGCGCTGCTGTGCATACGGGCTACAGATGGTTATAGAAAGACTGTATAATGTTTATACTGTAGTGACTGCAGCAGAAGGCCGTTTCTCTTTAATCAGGACATAGTGAGACAGTTAGCTGTAACTGCTTGACTTTGAACAGAGAAGTAGGCCAGAGAAATAATCTCACTTTGAAGTTACAACATGCGGCTTCCTTCACAAGAGCGCAGAGGACGTCAGCTGTACTGTGGATATTCCTGAAACATATGCGTGAATGAACAATTCGAATATCAATGGCGCTGTCTGAAACGTGCATAAAACAGACATAATGTTTGTCTGACTTTGAGAAAAAAAAAATCACTGTCAGTTTACAGCGAGAATGCGAT
Source organism: Puntigrus tetrazona (assembly GCF_018831695.1). Classification (NCBI taxonomy): domain Eukaryota; kingdom Metazoa; phylum Chordata; class Actinopteri; order Cypriniformes; family Cyprinidae; genus Puntigrus; species Puntigrus tetrazona. Next base: position 20,590,950 of record NC_056718.1, read on the forward strand.
GTTTACGAGGTGGAACCTCAACTGTTGATTCTCAGAAGGCTTTTGCGCACTATAGATGTATAAAATTCATGTTTAGGGCTTAAAAATTGTGCTAAGAGGTGATAGAGGTTATTGCTACCTGGTCTCGTGGCGTAAATGTACCCGGGTGCGCTTTTTAGCGAGACACGAAATACGCACCAATAAGTGCGCGTCACTGCGGTTTCCAAAAGAAACGAACACTAGAGACAGAGAAACTCTGACACTTTTTATTCCTTTTCACTCAAAATGACCATTTTGATTATTGAAGCGTGACTTCACAACGATATACAAATCTGCACAAAAGGCAGTTGAAATGGCTCGATTGCATCAACAAATGCCTTTCGATGTCAGTTTTGCATTTGTTGACACTATGGGGTTGGTGTAGGGCGCATTTAGAGCATTAGCTTTTAGCGACAGTCCTTAGATATTTAAAGTAATAAAACACAGCATTGTGTAACTATAGCAACCTGATAAAAATGTGGCAGGGTTCACATATTGGATCTGTGTTTCATAATTTCTCTCTGAAACTGCGGTGAAACAGCGTTGCGCAAAAAGTGCACAGAGGTACGTATTTTAATGAGACCAGGGTGGATTGTTCTTACAGTTGTTTTTGTTTATTTTGAATGTGTTCGGTATTCGCATTACCCCTATGAACACAGAAAATGTTGGTTTCCGATGTGCTAAATTAGCTTGTAACACTGAATTTCAATAGAGGCTGCTAAAAGACCTAGAACTTGTCACCCTTTTAAAGCTTTAACAGCCTTGTTAGAGCTTGTTGTAAGTTTAGCTTATATAAAAAAAAAATATTTTTTTCTTTCACAAAGTTGACAATTGGTTTGATTTAGCAGTTTAATGTCTGATTGTGCAATAATTTGTCATCACATCACAAAGACCTAATTCGCAGTTTTAAATATGTCAAACTGTCATGTTCTTATGAATGTTGAATAAGATCTGTCAGTAGAACCAAACGGCATCCTTACTAGTGTTGATGTTTTTTTTCTTTTATTCACATCTTGTTGGATTTTTATCTTGGAGTGGGCAAAATTCTGGTAATAAAGTAATCGCTTTGTGCAAACTCGTCTGTGACAGTTACTTATTCATGTGGGTGAAAAATGAATATTTTATTTGCATAAATAATATGTGCCAAAAGCCAAATCTGTGAAAGCAATTATAAATAAAAGATAAAGAAAAAGCTCTGTGTATAATTTAGTCTTTCGAGGTTTTGTTATGAATGAAACATCAAGTGTTTTTTCTTTACAAAAATGTCTTGTAGCCAGTTTAATTTGTTTGATTTAAACAGAATTGAACAGAAATATATATATATATATATATATATATATATATATATATATATATATATATATATATATATATATATATATATATATATTTCTGTTCAATTCTGTTTCATGCTGTCACATGAATAATCACATTATGTGTGTGTACTTTGTATATTTATTATGCGTATATGAACACACATACATAAAGAATACATTTACATTTATATAATTTATCTATTAGAAATGTATGTATTACATAAACCTTTATTTTTCTTTTATCATTTGACATGATTTTTATATATATATATATATATATATATATATATATATATATATATATATATATATATTTATTTGTATTTACATATATATAATCATATTAAAAATTGTACTGTGTATTTATGATTAATATGATTAATTCTCAACTTAATATGCTATATGCATTGCAGAAATAGCAAGAGTAGTAGAATTCAGACAGCTTAGCAAATCTAGTACGCCTATTCTAAATATCTTTTTTTCACCATAGCCAGTTTTATATTCTTTAAAATTCTTTAAAACTGTTTGTTAAAGCGCATCTACATTACACAACTGTTAATAAACATCTTGAACACACGTCACGACAGCAAACTTTCTCCCATTTCTTATGAGATTACATGGCTGCAGTCTGGACACCGCTGGTAGGGCCATTCATATTTTTAATTGAATCTAATCTGCTCAGGAGAAGCTGGTGAATAAATTCTGACTGTGCTGCTGTAATTCCCTCTAGTCTGCCCTCTTCAAACCCACATCTGTTGAGAGCCACATAAAACGGGTCCACTATTTTAAGCCAAATTCTCCATGGCTGCCTGGCTATAAAAAAATACAGGATCTAAGCCAAGGTTCTGGATTCTGGGCCTCAGTCTGGATAAGTAGTGTGGCTCAAGCAGGTCACATCAGCTGATGAGTGAAGATATCTGGGTCAGCCAGATAAATACATGACCGCAAAGGGCTCAGAGCAGCTCTATATAAATAATTCAGAAAGGGGAATTTTTTTCCCTAGTAGTATATGGAGTATAGACACATGTACGTCTGCAAATCTCCCTTCAAATAATAAAGAAAAAAAACATTTTGTGGAATATTATTGCAACATAAACTAACTTAGTTAAAATATTAACTGATTTTTTTTCCTGTGGTGTCAAAGCTAAATTTTCAGCAGAAATTAAGAGTGACATAATCCTTCAGATCAGAATTATATTTAATTATTTCAGAAACCTTGATGTAAAAAATCTCCACTGTCACTTTTGGTCAATTAAATGGTCTTGGTTAAATAAAATTATTAATTAAAGTATAAATTTATTTCAGTGGTAATAATATAATTACATTAATTCTGAAGACAATACGTTACATATATACACAACTAATATATATATACATATATATAATTAGTTGTGTGTATTATATATGTAGTTGCATACATATATGTACTACTAATACATTATAATTTTACATTACTAATAAAAACTATTATAATTTTACATATTTTATATATATATATATCTATATATATATATATATATATATATATATATATATATATATATATATATATATATATATATATATATATATATATATATATATATATATATATATATATATATATATATATATATATATATATATATATATATATATATATATATATATATATATATATATATCTATATATATATATATATATATATATATATATATCTATATATATATATATATATATATATATATATATATATATATATATATATATATATATATATATATATATATATATATATATATATTAGAATTTACATTCTCATTGCAACATATCAGGTTCAGTTACTGTGTCATCCATCACGGTTGTATTGCATGAAGGTCCATGATTCACAAACTCCCTGCCGCTCCATAAAAGCAAGCAGTGTTCCACTATCATCAGCGGTGAAGGTTCCTCAGGGCAGGATCAGTGCTTCATCTCCATTTAAAACAGCCCGGTTTAGACGAGGCCAAACTCTCCAATATGGAAACTGCTGTCTCGAGAAGACAGTGTGACTGTGAATCTCGTATTAGCGCTGGCATCCCACGGTCTCGGTAGACAATAAAAGCCCTGGAGATAAATAGGTCTGCACATCAGGAGCGACTTCTTGCGAGTTCGTGGAAATAAAGAGGCGACGCACGCAGAGCGGAACAGGAAGCGCCGTTATGGTCAGCGCTCTTAAATATGACGAATGCGTTTTAATTAGACCCTCCGCCGCAGTGTATTACACGTGCGCGGCCATCGGAGAGTCGCGGCCTGATTGTGTGAGCTGTTACGATGACACCCTCGCTAAATAATGCAGGAGGCCAGTGGTTTTGTGCTGCGTTTGTACTCGAGGGCTCAGGGTGTGTCCACGGCAGACTCAGCAGATGCTCTCGAGTGGGCGGCGCAGAATGAGATCAGGACAACCGGAAGATTTTGGCAGCGCTTTTGTGCGCTCTCAGCAAACAAACTGTCCCTTCAGAGTGTTAGCGACGACAGTAAACTTATTAGCTGCAGACATAAGCTAGAAAGGCTTTAAAAACTGTACGAGCCTCTGCCAAAACCTTGTTTACATGTCATGTGTGTGGTTTTAATAACTCCAATCATGCTGTTTGGTATGTCACCTATTTAAGCTATTGGGTCGTGATTTAATTGGGAAGAGATTTAATGCTGAAATATTTGTTATACAAGTATATATTTACGCTAGCCTTCAAATGTTTGCGGTCAGTAAGATTTAACACAAAGTCTTAAATGCTTTGCATTTCTTTTTATATTTTTTAATAAAGTAAAACAGTAGGCTAATCATGTGATATATATATATATATATATATATATATATATATATATATATATATATATATATATATATATATATATATATATAAACCAACTTTTTAAAATAATTTACATGCATGTAGCATGAAGTATGTATTATTATGTAGTAAGTTGTTTTGTGACTTTGGAGCCCCCGACATGTCACTGCCGTAAACAGGCTACACCGTTGTCGTAACTGTGCACCTGCATTTGTCGCTGCCGTAAAGCGATGCTCTATTTTCGCGGAATTTCGTATCGGTTTACCAAAGTTACACGCTCTTGAACAGTTGTTATGGAAAGTAAAAAAAAGAGAAGCCATTCGCCGTGTTGGACAGTGTCATTACGTACATGGGCGCACATTTCATTTAACAGTAGGGGGAGACAATAAACACAAATAATACAGTCAAATTGTAATGTTTTTTTTTTCCAACTGAATGAAAGGTGTGCACCTTTTTCTGGCCAAAAGGGGTCTCAAATCCGAAAAATGTAGTGTCTAGATTTCACTTAATGCCTGACTGCGTGACACAAGACCGTTAATGTTAACGTTACGCCAAATGGCCACAAATAAAGCAACGCATGGGACAACGAGCTGTCGTAAACAAGCCGACGTTAACTAGATAAGCAACGTTTTAATCGCTAACGTAGCAGATTCATGGAAAATCACATCGGTTATCGGCATTTGCCATGACTAATTTATTAAGGAATCAGCATCAACTACATTAAAGAGAAACAAATATCCTACCACAACTACTAATGAAGCCGCAGCCACATACCTGACTCGTAGGTGAGATGAACCGGGAAAGCAGGCCGCGGGCCAAACCATTGTGAGGAAGGGGAGGGGGGACTAAACTGTTTCTAAAAGCATTTGTATATTTTTTTTCTACTTACACAATTATTTTAGGTGTACATACATATTTCCCCCATGATTACATATCACCCCTAACTGTTATTATCAGCGTTCAGAATAGTTGTGTAGATTAATGCTTTTGTGGAAACAATTAGTTGAGAATTATTTGAGGAAGATATATAAATAACTTTGCCTTTACTTTTAATCAGCTATGCATCTCTAACGCGTCCTTGTTGAATAAAAGTATAATTTCTCTTTCTAATGATAGACCTAAAATAAATAAAAAAAAAAATGCAAAATTAAATTCAAAGAAACATTGATTCGTAGGTTTAAACTATGTATATCAATATTTATTGGCTGCTTTTTTTTCCTTTCGCAGTTTAGTTTCAGTTACATAATTTATCTCAGCATTTTGAAAGGACATATACACATATTTACTTCCATTCAACATGTTCCTTTAAACCACATGTATTGTTCTGCATGATAATACCTCTATACTGCATGGGCTTCTCAGCACTAACATCCTATTATACAATCAAAGTGATATGGAAAAGATAAGCCAACAATCAAAGAAATACCAAATGTATTGTTCCTGTAGTCTTTAGAAAAGCTGGGGATAATTGTTGGTTTCCTTGACCAAGGGTTGCTTTGGTTGTAATGGCAATACATGTACATTATCCATAGAAAGCAAGGCTAGAAAAATGAAGACAATTTGATCAACATTCCCATTGCCTAAAATACAAACAAGGCTGTTCATAATGCAGCATGACCAAAAACATATACAATACAGGAATACAAATAAATTCAAGGTGTAATAAAATACCGATCATGGCATTAACACAGCTCTACTAAATATATACTGTAACAATTTACACCATCGTTTTGAGGCCTTCCTGCTCATTGTATCCAAACGTGACAGAGGAAATGTAATCATGACTATACATAACGCCATTCTCTCAACCCAAAGTCATCACATTACTCTCTAGGAAATACATTCGAATTCAAAACGGCCAATTTTCAACTTTTTTGTTCTCCCTGTTTCTGTTCAGGATGATAAAGCAAGGTTTTAGAAACATTTTTCGCTCCTCTGGATGTCTGAAGCCCGGTGAGTCATGAGAGTGGGCTGACTTTAATTTCAGCAAATAAAAACCAGAGATCACCTATCTTAACACAACAAGCTGTCCACAAAATATAAAAAGTCCTAATTTTGTTGTGGCAAGGAGAAAATCTGGTACAGATTGACTTGTTAAGCCTGTGTTTAAAGCTGCAGATGGGAAAAGAGGGATTTGTTTAAAAAATGTTTACAGAACAATACCGAAACGTACATAATTAATGCATTAACGGCATCTAAAACGTAACTTTATGTATAAACAACTTAACCGCATGCAAGTTAACTGCATGGAATTATTAATACATTACTGTTTGTATATAATCAATGACCTCGTATCAAACATATATAGCATATAAAAATTACATTAGATGCCGTCAATGCATATTGTACGTTTCAGCGTATATGCAAGTTTTCAACAGCGCATGTGTAATAGTTGAGGAGTTGTAATTTTACATGAAATAAGAAAATAAAAATCGGAAAGCGGTGGCCGCTGAATTTTACATCATGTAGATAACTTAAGTATTCCTACGGACTGTTCAGCCAAGTTAGACGCTTTGATTGTGTATTTTTACGTTAACTTTTGTCTGGGAAGTATCGCTTGTTTGAAATCAGCGAGGATGTGTTTCTCAGCAAAAATGTGAAGCCTGGAAGATTTGTATGTACTTTATGCATTTTAAATGTACTGTATATTGCCCTTGTACCATACACACACACACACAAACACACACACACACACACGCACTTAAATAAAAAAAAAATCCCTGAAATAAAACTGACAAATTCTGAGTTTTAATTTCACTCATTTGGGCTTGAAACTAAACCGCTGTAAAAATCCTATTGCCAAAGACTAATGACAACACAGCATTCCATTAAACAGCTGAATAATTTAGAGTAAACTATTTTCACACGATCTAAACCATAAGCTGACCGATATAAGCATGTGGAAGCATGCACTAGCATGTGTCACTGTACAACACCTTTTAATGGCTCTGTGTCAACCGCTGTGTTAGTGTTACAGTTTAATTCCGTTTTTGTAATACTGAAGAACTTTAAATAATACTTAGGAATAGAAATAGAGCAACCAAAAATGAACGTACTGTCTTACTCACCATGTGAGTGTGTTGCTCCGAACTCCCAAAACTCTCCTTTCAGGTTTCAAGGAAAAATGTCAACATATGGGCAACATATATATTAAATATATCAACACATATAGTTTTTAAACGATTCATTTAGTTAATAAAATATTACTAAACTATAATAGTATCTCAGCGATACTAAAATAACACATTTTTTTGACGCAAGGTGAGTAAATAAAGAGAAAATTCTCATTTTTGGGTGAACTATTTCTTTAACTTCAGAAGCAGTGACTCTGAAGTTGGAAAGACTGCAAAGACGGTACTTTGTTTTACTCTATCTGGTCCTTGGTATGGATACAAATGCCTTGGAAACCAACTTATAAGCCTAATATGGAAATGGTTACGAAATAAAGCGATATTCCACGGCTCTACGACAAAGTGTAAACAACAAGGCCATCAGTGAAGAATCAGCTAAAGCCTACTTAAACGTGACTCAACCCCTCTGGGATATAAGAATACTAAACGGAAAACACAGCTTACGTTGTGGTAAAATAATATTAGTAAACGCTCGTTAGAAAAATCCTTTCTCCGTAAAGGGGTATTTGCTGTGAAACACTGAAACCTGGACCGGCGATGGTGTTTTCTTTAATGGAAGTAGCATATGCCTGTCTGACTCCGCCAATAGCTCTATGCGTTCCTTTCGAAATACTCCTGAGCGACTCCTGATTTGGGGATTATAAATGTAGGATACCCCAAAGCTTGTGAATCTTTATAAGCATGATTATCCATCCTACAGTACCATGTTCTACATAATAATCACGAGAAGCACACACAGGATATTCACAGCAGTCTTTACAGGTTCATGTCACAATTACTCCCTCAATCTCACGTCTAGAACTGAAGTGTATTTACAGATTTGAATTGGCACTTGACAATTACATACGGACGTCCGCCGTTAGCTCTTTGCTTCAAAAATATGATTTTAACTGGCAGCTCTCTGCAGTGTTCCTGGAGGCTGTTCGTGTGTTCTTTAGCTTTTTAACATTTCCTTTCTTTGTACATTTTTTTTTTCTCGCATTATAGGAACAAGGTGCTCTCCTCCCCAGCGTACGGGGCTTGACGTTTCCTCGTTGCCTGGGGAATTAAGAGCCTTTAGTCCAGGAAAGCAGCGGCTGCATGTTTTCTTCTTCGCTTTTCACTTTTTCTGGTCGTTTCAGGACACCTGGTTCCACCACGGACTGAGACCTGTGGGTATAAATAAAATATGAATACAGCGGATTTCAAGATGCACGACCGAGAAATGAGAAATCCACTGAAAAGCCAAGACGCTAAATTTAAACCTCAAAATAAATAAGAAAAGTAATGGCGTGACAATGTGAGGTTAAAAAAATTCTTAAATTATTATATATATTTTCTAATCTAATAAGAAAGTCATCAGCGGTTCATCTAAGAATCTAAATGTGCTGAAAATGCACTCACCTTCAAGACATTCAAAATGTAGATGAGTTTGTTTTATCATTTAAACAGATTTGGATACATTTAGCATTGTATCATCCACCAAAATATTTGTTCATAACTGTTTTTGTTTAAAAAAAATTCTCTCCTAATTCAGACAAGACAACTTTTATCATTTGGAAAAAGTAACATGGATAAAAGACTCATATTTAAGATGGAAACAAGTTAAAAACATCTTAATAATAATACTAAATTTCCCCAAATCTTTACTCATCTACATCTTCTGTGTCCTGAGAATCAGTACAATTTCAACAAATGTTCAGTTTTGAGGGAAACATACCAAATATAAAATATAAATCAATTCAATAAAGTCAGCGTGAAATCAAAATGAACTACATTTATCCTGTTAGCATACGTTGCTATTTTTGTGGCGAACCACTGGATGAACCGTTGCGAGGCTATCCACGAAAACATTAGTGTGCCTTCGTAATTTTTAATGGAAGCCTGAAAGTGCTCCTCCCGTATTTTACTACATCCAATCAATTTGCAATAGAGAAAACAAGCCACGCCCTCTATTTCCCTCATTCAATATTCTGTTTCTCTCAGTGTCTGACTGTTTTCACACTGAACTAGATTAATGTATAGATAGGTCGATAGATAGTAACATTCACTTTCAGATATTCCAACCCCAATGAAACTTTTAGGTACGTAAACGGGGCACCGCGAGTTCAGTTGCACAAATTAATGATGCATTGTGCATGTCACAAGCGTTTAAAGTGAAGGATGTGTAATGGAACATGCCATCTTAGTGCACTGTGTTGGCCTACTTTTGATGTAGCCCTCTCGTAGAGGCATAAGAAGCTTTGAGGACAGTGTGCTGTCGTTCATCATGCACAGATCTGGGGCACTTTCCTCTGACTGACGCATTTATGTATGAAGCATGATTGTAATCATGAAAATTCAACAAAAACAGATGTCTCGTATCTAGCAACTGCTAGATTTAACAAAAGAAATCAATTTTTTTTCACTGCATTTAGCTTCAGCGATGCGATGTATTTGATGCACTAAATATTCAGAAGGAAATAATGTAGGACAGAGTGATTCCACCGGGAACTGACTGGATTGGAAAAAGTGGGCTATGATATGTTAGAGATAATATACGGTTATCCAGTCATTACCAAAAAAATAACTGCAGGAAATATGAAATAAGTATTTATGACCGCTTTCCTTTATTCAAAAAAACTAAATTTGTGTTCACTCTAAAAGATATGACTGCTCTAATTTGCCCCAAAGGAACAGTGTTTTTTTGTTTTTGTTGTTGTTGTTTTTATTCTTAAATACCAAACATGAAATAAACTACTTGACAGATATCACTGGTGTTTGGAGACATCCCACCTGTCTCTGTGACAGACCTAGACAAAGCAAACAGTCAAAAATGTCTAGCAAATTCTAAAATCACAGCGACCTACCAACGGTAATAACACAAAACATCTCTTGAGGATAATGAACTACATCTTTTTCACACGGAACAAATCACAGAATGACGCAAATAAGCTGTTAAACTAACGTCACAGCAAGAATTCAAGCTATCTGAGTGCAACCCGATGCAAACACAAGAGAAAACGGTGTTGGCGGAAAAAAAGTGATGTCCATGTGACCTTTTTAGAGCAGACAAAACGACCAAGTGTGGTTTTAATTACTCTGAATAATTTACCCTTTGGAAGATTGTGGGAGGTGTGAGCTTTTTAAAATCAGATGTTCCTAGACTCGCACTCATTTTAACACAATGACATTTTAGGGAGTATAAGGAAGTGGAAATTTAAACCACTAATTGAATACTATACACTGTTGATATATTCATTATATCAATATATATATATATATATATATATATATATATATATATATATATATATATATATATATATAAATAAAAAAAAATTTTCACTTAATTTTGCTGTGGACATAATCAATTTAGGTGATAAGATGTAATGTGTATTATTACAATGGGATCATTTCTCACTATTGTAAACCAAAGCCCCAGTATATGAACTGTTTGTGACTGTGTCCATACATGGAACTAAATGTCATTATATGTACATAGATCATCACCAGATGATCTAAAAAATGATAAACTATATTAATAATACAGCGCTAGAGAATAATTCACAATAGAGGGCGGAGGATTCCACCAAAGCTTATTTTTTTTATGAACATAGATGTGTTATGCCCGGACTGGGAGGTTTAGTTTAATAGCCAGAGCTGTTTAAGGAACAGTACTTTGATCTTAGCAATAGAAAAACATCTAAGACCTACTTTCTTCCAAATACTGCAACCCCCAGACGCTTTGATAGAATTCAAACACTACAAACAGTTGCTTTAAATGTGAGAGCCAAAAAAGCCATTGCAAACTGCTATATTTGGTAGCCAACATATCTGTACAAGTACAGCCCCAGCTGCAGAAGGCAAAAAAAGAAAGAAAGATGTTTGCCACAGGTAAACCCGTATTAACGCTCTATATGCATCCATGTATAGATGAGCTTCACTCCCTCATGATGATTTCATGACACTTGACCCTGTCTTGATCACTGAAACGAGCTCAAGACACTGGGTCAAACCCAAAATGCTTATTTCATTAAGAATAGCTGCATTTTATCATAAAACTAGGCAATCGGTTGCTAAGCACCATAACCAAGAAGAAACATACAGCTCAAATGTGACTCCTTTAACAAACACTGTAGCTTCTTTTACGCCTCTAGCAAAGCTGCTTATTTTTGTTATCCTCTTGATAATTCTACTTGAATGAAGACTGCGAACAATCAAATGCTGTTTCCATGGCAAGCCGCCCCAAATGATGTCATTCAGTGAGATTATTAGAAATAAACAACAACATGTAAGTAATATGGCCGGTTTGATGACCTCACGCGCTTTTTTTAAATGAGCATCGGCGTTCAGGTTAACTAAAAACCAAATTAAAACGATTAAAAACTGTTTGAAGTAATAAAAAATGTAATAAAGAATTAAATATTGAATGCATACATTAATATAATATTTTAGGAAGTTAAAAAACGTAAAAGAACTTAACATTTAGCCTTAAAATAAAGTGAAAAAGTGAATTAAGTGAACTAAAAAAAATAAGATATTACAAAAAAAATGACAAAAACTCAGAAAATTACAAAAAACTCAAATTAAAATGAAATCTTTAATATATTTCTAAATATAATGTGAATATATATATATATATATATATATATATATATATATATATATATATATATATATATATATATAAAACAAATAATACTAAAATATTCCACAACTGATGAATAGATAGCACTGATGCTAGAACATGAAGTAACAGACCTCTTCATAGTTTTGGGGGACAGGTCTTTCTCCAGGTCTTTGACAGACAAGGTGTAGGATTCGGGGCAGTAGTCCGTCTCCTCGTCATATGCGTGGTCCAGCAACGTTCTGGCCCAGGTGCCCATGTCATAAGGAGGCAGCATGCCACCAAGCTCAGACGGCAGAATCTCAGGCAAGATCAGCTGATGCAAGCTGTTCAGATTGTTTCCATGCATGAAAATCTAAGTGTACAACACATCAAATATTGTTATTTGCCTGGTTATTTTATCATAGTAACTGACTGGTGCAGCTTTTACTGTTTAGCATTCGGTGGTCTGCGCGTATATTTTGGAGTTAATCGCATGTGCATAAACAGAACAGTGACAAATGATGAAATTATTGAAGAAAACAGACAAACAAAGTCTGAAAATGTAAAAGTTCTTTTACCCTTTTTCTTGTTTTGTCCTTGAGGAAAGGCCGGATGACTGTGTACAAAGCGTGGATGTACCAAGGTTGATTGACAAAATGAATCCCTCCAAACCTTGCTGGAAAGCTATCCTGTGGGTAGTAGAGAAAATAAAGAAATAAATACAGGAATATTATTATTATATATAATATGCTTATAAAATATCATATCATGAAGATAATATTTTAGAAAACTTAAAAAAAATGTAAATTATTAAAAATTGTTTATAGTAACTAAATAATATATATATATATATATATATATATGTACACAGTTTATTTTCTTTTATTTATATATATATATATAGAGAGAGAGAGAGAGAGAGAGAGAGAGAGAGAGAGAGAGAGAGAGAGAGAGAGAGAGAGAGAAAAAGATTTTTGCTTGAAATGAAACCAGACTATAAACTGAATAAAAAAATAGTGGAATAAGCTAAGTTTACTTAGAAAGTACTAGTAGAAATGTGAAATTTTGAAGTAAAGAAATAGAAATAGTATTTTCTTGTCAAATACACGCCAATAATCTGTGCTGTATTTACTACTTGAAAATGTACCGTATGTGTAAGTTTATGTAAATGTGTATGCATATTTTGTTATTGCAAAAATTGTAATGAGAAAAAAAATATGATAAAATTATTACATCTCTCCCCTCATGCTCATGCTCATTTGTAGTACCTTGAGACAAGTTCATGATTCCACAGAGGATTACACCAAAAAGCAGGCATAATTCCCATTTCTCCTGATATCACACTGCTGAAGTTGATAAATACTTTGCTGTGTTCGCTAATCTGCCCTGAACAGTAATCCATATTCATAAAGCTGACTGCAAGGGTTCCGGGAAGCTTCGTAATGATGCCGTCTTGCGGTCCTTCGCTAAGCTCACGAAAATCAAGACGTAAGTAATGACGGCAAAGACTTACAAGTCCCAGGTTACAGAATGTAAACTTGTGTCTAGTGAAGCTGTGAGAAAGAAGCCAATGATGATTAGGCTGCACTTATTTAAATAAAAATCCAGTAAAAAAATATTGCGAAACATTGTTTTTTTATTTTAACATGTAATTTCCGCCTATGATGCCAAACGAGCCATTACTCCAATCTTCAGTGACACATGATTCTTCAGAAATCGTTCTAATATGTGACTCTGGACCACATAACCAGTCATAAAGGTTTTTGTTGTTTTGTTTTTTTTATATTATAGCTGAATAAATAAGCTTTCCACTGATGTGTGGTTTCTGACGGTGCAAAAAAAATCGCCTTTAAAGTTGTCCGAATGAAGTTCTTAGCAATGAATATTACTACTAATAATAAAGTTTTGATTTATTTCATTTGCTAAATAAATAAAAATGTATAATTTTTAACCCATACAATTGTCGGCTTTTGCTACAAATGAACCAGCGCAGCTTAAAACAGGTTTTGTTGTTCAGGGTCACATATGATGATTTGGGGCGCCCAGTTTTTAAATTCAGTGCCAGTCATCACATCATGGTCTTGTTTATTGCTTCTCATTGACTCTCATATCATCACAGAACTGTTTTGTTGGCACCACTGGCGTAAAGCCGATGATGGACAGCTGCAAGCAAGCGTGCCGAAGCCACCGAGGCCCCCGGGCCACCGTCCGGTGGCAGACCCGCAGCCTTGTGGGCGTTAGATCTGGCTCTCGATCTGACACAGAAGCAGGTGACGGTGCAAACGCATGCCGATTGGCCGACTCTTCAGAGGAGGGGCTACGAGGCATTTGCCAGCAGGTGGTGTCGACACACATGATGATATCTCCGCTCTGAGACCCTGCTGCTGCCGAGCGAGATAAAGGTCTCAGCTGCATTAAACATGAATAGCTCAACTCTGGTGTGAGCTGGTGAAACCTGATTGATCTGTGTCCCTGTAGTGTGACAGCGGGAGGAGACAGGGGTAACAGGGGAAGGCAAGCAGCCATTATGCTCTATTTGCTGGATTCGAGAATTCCACACAGTCTGCTCCTGCTACGCTGAAAAAGCATCACTGAATGCAAAAGTTATAACAGACCTGAGTTCTCGGGATTAAACCGGGGGTTCAGTTCTGCAACATAGCGAGCTGAAAGTCTAGACTAAAAAGGTGTGGATTTCACTAGTAAATTTCACAATGAATTTCAAAGAAACAGCAAGCAGCAGTGAATCAAATATGACGTTTTAAAGCAGAAAGACTGAAATGCTTAATCCAACGATCTTTGAATTAGAACTACATACAGTCGAACGTCTACATAGGCGGCCCACTCAGCAAAATCTCTGCATAGGCAGCAACCAAAACAAATCATCCAAAAAACGGACACGAGCTGAATAATGACGTGGTTGTTCTCCGTAGAGCTGCTTATAGCGGAATTGAACTTGTTTCATTATTAATGAACTCGGGCAGATATTGAACCGAATCGAAACAACACTGAACTGAAGTGAGCTGAGAAATGAGACAAGTGCCTTTCTAATCTGATTTTTTTTTTTAAACATTAACACTGTTTTTCTGTTCATTAATGTGAAATTGATTTGAAACAATCTGTATGGATAATTGCATATAGCGCTATATAGGAGATGCGACTTGATAAAGCATAATTCATTCATAGCTCTAATATACTCTAATATAATATACGCAGCGAACGCTCAAATGCAGGTCAATCCAGTTAAAATGGATGGCCAACTAAACTCCAACTTTCAAAACATTGAACTAATATCTGTTCATTTTCGCTTTTTGAAAGAGAATAAAAACCTTAGAAGTGCAGTTCCATCAAAAATGAACATTTTAAAAATGAATAGCTGTATAATCAATTCATACAGGTATAGAAAAACAGGAATTGTGAGTAAATAACCCAAACAATGACTTTACTATTGAAAACCAATAGGTTTCTTAAGAGGTGCTCAGGTACCAGTGTCCACTTTATGCTGATAGACAAAAAGTCTATGCCTAAGACAGTGGAAGACTATTTATATTTTGGGATCGAGAAACATTTCCTATTCTCCTCTAAAGGATCTTAGAAAACAGGTTTCATATCTAAAAATCCTGTCACGGAAACTAGGGCAGCTACCTTCACAAAATCAGGAAGAACGTAACATAATATAATTAATATTCATGAACGAAGTCATGCTCGGCAATGTTAACATTAGCTAAAAAAACATTAGCTAAAGTAACTGTTGACAAAAATGTGCAGCTTTATATGCATAGCTGTCACTGTAAAATTATTGGGAAAAAAAATGCAGGAGTGGAATTTAAAAGCGCGCATGTTTTTGTTATGGATTGTTTCTGCAGTCCTGCATAAGAATACTTTTTACAGCAGGTCACCACAGCATAGCGGAAAGCAGATGAAAAACACGGAATTTTTGTTAATGTCAAGGTTTTTTACATGAACTACTCATAAAAATATAAAAGACACTTAGGGAGTGATCTGGCTTTTATGCATAATGCTCCTGTTTTGGTCAAGTGATGCACTCAAATGGATTGTTGAAAAAGGCTTTAGTGAGCTTGTATTAGCTTGAATTCAAAGCCATCAAGCAGCTAACATGGATTCTGGCAGCAGGTCAGATTGACTAGAAAGGAGTAGAGCCACAGGATAATTGCTCTTAAAAGTGCCTCATCGTGAAATCAGGAGCCATTTAAAACATCAATCTGCAATGTTAAATAATTACCGGTTTTAAACAGTGCCGCTAAATTACAGTTTATCAAAGATTTGCTTTGCGTAGAGCTTTATAAGCTTGTTTTTTGTCTCTGTATAAGCTGACGGACCGCTGATTTCATCTGTGCATTTTATTTCAGTGGCTTGACATGAAACCTCCATCTCTTTTTCTTGTCTGGAGTCACTGATGATGCACGACTGAACTCGAGCAAGGTAATTGAAAAAAAAAAAAAAATCCATTTGCTGGAGTCCTTTTGAAAGACATAGCCTGAGGTAAAGCTAGTATTTTATCATGGTCTCCTTACCAAATAGTACATATCAGTCAGAGTCAGTGAGCTGTCCTAGTTTCAGTGACGGGATTCCTGGTTATAAGATCTGATTTCGAGAAGTCTTAAGGAGGTGATAAACAAAGGTTTTGTGACCGTAAAATGCAAATAGTATTCTGTAGCCAGACTCTTTATTCTATCAGCATAAGATGTGATCCGCATTGTGGCCCATTCTGCTCAACAATCACTTAATTTTGAAAAAATATATATTTGCAAGGGTTACCGCTAGTTTTGAGAATATTATTTAACATGCTAAATTAATTTATTCAAAACAACTTCATTTTGATGCGGTTATACTTAAACAAATAAAAATAAATAAATAAAATCTGTATTTTCCAGTAATGACATCTAAACATCCTAGGAAACGTCTAAGGAGAAATCTAACAAAACAGAATGAGGTTAAGCTTAAAACATGAAAATTGAAGTTGAAAAAGAAAAATACTTGTTCTCGCTTTAAATGAAATATACTAAATGTAACTTTGAAGTATGTTTTTCTTTCTAGTGTTCAAATCAAAATCCCTATAGCAACTCATTTAATTTAATATTAGATAATCATATATTAAACCATTTTATTTAACAGACCAGTTAAAATTGTTAGCCATTGAAAATTCAAATATGACATTTTTTAATACAATTTTGCGCTCTATGATATACAAAAATTACACAACAGACAGATTTGAGCTCACTTTTGCTTCTTTTGAGTGCAATATACACAGAGCAGTCCGTGAGCTCTGTTTTCCGAAGCTGCGGCTAACATACAAACAGTTAGCATCCCGTGTTCAAATCTAAGACAAATGAACTATAACTGCACAAACCAGTAATAAGAAGCTTCACGCTCTGACACATACCATTGCTCACATCAATAATTGAGCTCTACAGGAGACATTTTATCTACACTCTGCCAGATCCAGCCCACTGAGCTTAGCAATGCAAGGCCGCTAACACAAAGACGAAGCTCTACTCACTAGCTGACAGCTCTGCTACAGATCAGAACAGCCCCGTTATAGTGCGATAAACAGAGCGCGACCATAACTGTGCCACTTTGCAGAGAGCAAAACAATTAGTCTAACTCCAGTCCTGCAGGCCCGGATATGTCTAGTGCCGTTTCCCAGATAAGCAAGACACGTAGAAGCTCTCTGCTTTCTGGGAGGCAGCAGTGGATCTAGAACCCACATGAGCCAGTCAAACCAAATGACGTGAGAGATGCAAACTCTTTCCATGTGCAAGGTGCCATGTTGATTAACTAGGGACTGACAACGGGCCACCTCCCCGGATCACGCTTTGCTGTGTTTGCTTACGGGACAAAGACTGCTGGGCACTATAAATATTGCACAGACCTTATGCCCTGAGCATATAGCTGTTCAAACCAAGACGATGAACTTGAATGAAATCTCTTTGGATTGAAAAAAAAGAATGGTGTTTGAAAGCAGTACACTCTTAAAAATAAAGGTTTATTGACATCAGTAATTCCATTAAGAACGTTTGAAATCCATGGAAACTTTCTATTCCACAAAAATGTTCTTGAGTACTAAAATGCTTATTTTTGTTGTTCAGCCAAAAAAGTTTGAGTAAATGATGACATAATTGTAATATTTTGTGTACTGTTCCTTTAAGAGACATGACATTCTATAAGAGACGTTATTTGTGGCAAGGGCGTAATGGTGGTGTGCCACTGAAAGGACTTTAAAAACAAATAAAACAAAAATCAAAACAATAAAATAAAATAAAGTAAAAAAGAAATGATAAAATAATGTACTAATTTAAATTACTATTAAAATAGAATCGCTGCTCCAACAACTGACGTCAGTCAGTCAATAAAAAAACCTTTACAGGGCGGTTAAAAAGTATAGACAACCAATGCCAACAAATTAAATAAAATAAATAATGTTAAAATAATATTTATATATTTGTAAATATTAATATTTTAAATAATAATAATTGTTGCCCATACCCCACCAACTGTCATTCTCAGCAATAAAAAACCTTGCAGTGCAATAAAAATGACTTGATTTATGAGAATGCGACAACGTGATGCATGTCAGTCTGTCAGGACAATGAACTTCTTGTGCTTTCTAAGATGCACTTTCAGTGCCCTACATAGAAACACGCACATACGGCTGCGGAAGCTGAGTGACATGAGTGCGTCTCTCTCTGTGAGCACAGCCCATCTGGAGGGTGCATAGCATGGCGGTTGGACAGGTTGCCAGGGAAACTCGGCATGGGGTGGGCTGGGGAAGATTGGGCCATTGTGATTGGCTGCCAAGCGTGGGTTATTTCTCAAGACTAAGAGAGACAAAAGGCATGTCCAAAGCACAGAAGCAAACAACAGAGGCTGGAACAACAAAGCACTGCTCCAGGAAAGCCAAGACCACTTTCTCTTACTTCTATTCGACTCAGGAGTATGTTTCTGTTTATTGATTTTGCTAAGAACAGCCATTTTCTGTGCATCAAGTGTTCCTTTCAGAACCACCATTTGCTAGAGAACGTATATGATAGATGCCTCTACTGTAAATTGAACAATAAACACATATTACCTCAAATAGCACAAAATGGCAATCTATTTCTGGGATCCATTAGTTGTTTTTTTTCTACCCTGTTAAAACACATGATAGTTTCTGGCACACACAAAAAAAAATCAGTTGCAACAGATTCTAGTCCATCGAATGGACTCAACAGAAAAAAAAATTAAATAAAAACGAGCAGAGAACATAAGGGGTTTATAGATTCCTTCTTCTTCCTTCTGTCCACATTCTTCCATTCTTTCTGTTTCTGTCACTCTCTGTCATAATGTGTTGATTCAATGATAAATCACCTAAAACACCAAAAAGCACTGAGCCATCAAAAAATGGTTTTGATGCTTTATTACGTTAGTGATTAAGACAGGCAGATGTCCATATGAACAATGGCATCAGATTGATGTAACGCTTCACATGACCCTGCACTTTTGGGTCGGAGAGCTGTGCAATTTCCCCTCCGGCTGTAAACGTCATATTTAATGACTCGGTGTACATACTGTGGGTCTGTCAGTGTCAAAATACAACCATGGGGCATCACACATCTCATCTTTTGACCTATAAGCATTTAGGAAATGCTGTCAGCACATACTAAAGTTTTTTTGGGGCGTATTTATTTTATCAAAAATGTAGTAAAACATATATATTTAATATTATTACAATTTAAAATATATATTTTTCTGTACACTTAAAGTTAGAATTTAATGAAAAAGCTGAAATATTGTCAACAGCCGTTGAATGATCCTTCAGAAATCATTCTATATGCTGATTTGGCGCCCAAGAAATATTTGTTATTATTGTCAATGATGAAAACAACGCAGCTTAATATTTTTGTAAAACCATGCTTTTTTTTTTGCTTTTTTTTCAGGATTTTTGTTTTTAATCTATTATCATGTTTTTATTGTGTTAGTTAGCTGTATTTTTTTGGGTTATTTTTATTTAATTTAAACAACCCAGCTGCAATTTGATTGATATTAATTGGAATGCAGGATAAAAAAACTAAAATGTATATAATTACATAATTACATATATAACACACACAGACATATATATATATATATATATATAATTTAAAATTTTTCCATGCATTCCAGTTTACATCAATTATTAATTTTTAATGCTTTCACTGTCACTTTTGATCAATGTAATGCATTCCTGCTGAATAAAAGCAATAATTATCTAATCTAACTATCATAAATAATCATACTAACCCCAAACTTTTGAACAGTAGTGTATATCAGTAAATGCATGCACCCAAGTTACTCTTTGTCAATTTTTATGCACGTAAAAAGTAAAAAATCTGAATTCCTGTAAATATTTACATATGTAAATCCTGACTTCTGCTGACAAGCTTGCTGCCGAGGACTCTTTTGAACTGTAACTAATTAGCTGTGGCTGTTTTCCCTCAATCTACGCTATTGTTTCCCTTTCAAAAAGCTACAAAAGCGATGTCCCACTCAATGTGAACAGCACATTGTGGATGCAAGATGCTAATGGCGGCGATCAATTATTCACCAGCTAATCTGTCTGAAGAGGCACTGGAATGTGGAATAGGCTCATCATGGACCTGCATTAATATTCAGTCAACAGGCCTCACTCTGCACTGCCTACATGTCATATCAGACCCGAGCCCTCCTCAAAGGAGCGATGTCTAAATGAGAGCTTTCAAGAGGCTGCTTCTGGAAATGGATGATGTCTGTGTGCAGATTAGCTATTGTTAAATGCACAGTGACCATTTTATAGCGCCATGGACAATCGCTGCTCGGTTATGTTTAGTAGCGATGTTAAAATATTGAAAGTTGTGCATTTTACGCGATTTGAGTCTCGGTTGCTATAGCATCTATAATATCTTGTGCATAGATGTTACTTTTGTAATGTTTCGTCATCCGCAGGTTTAACAGACAAGGCCTAAACCTAGTACTAGATTAAATGTAAATCTGAGCTGTTTAGACTGAAAGAAACCCACACTGACTGATCTTAAAATGTCAGTGACTTTGTTTTGTCTTAAGATCCACACCAGTAATGCTTTTTTCAAAATAGTGTTTATAAATGTTCTAATTAAACTATAGCCTAATCCTGGTTTAGGCTAAGCCCTGTCTGTGAAACCAGGCCTTAGAAAATTAAGAGAATGCAATAAACTGCAAATGTCAATTAGAAAATACTAAATTAAATGAGGTATAGTTTGCTAAAAATGTCATCAAATTTACTTCCATGACATTTCAAATCCGTATTTATCGCATCTGCATATCACAAAAACGTATTTCAGTTATTTTTGTCCATACAATAAAAATCAATGGGGTCTTAAACATAACTGGACTGAACTGACTTTAATTATACGAACAAAAAACACTGAGACATTTGTCTAAATAGATTTGAAAACAGATTTGGAATGGCACGAGGGCGAGTAAATTATGACTATTACTTTAAGCATTTATTTAAATGACACCAATAAAAGTCAAAAATGTGTTTCACTTTATTGCTCTATGCAGATTGTGTTTCCTCGTGTTAGATCATTGGGTCATCTCACGTTCGTGTTACTCACAAAGAGAATGGCAAATGTTTGACAGGAGAGGGATTGCTCTACAAGCACCTGTTCAGCCTCACACAAGCAGGATTTCCCTATGCAGTTCTCATTATTCAAGCCCGAAGCACGCTTTATGAACATTACATATTTGATGTTCCATTGCTTCCAAGAACAAGCTTTTAGATGCATGAAGGTGCAAAAACGCATTGTGATATCCATGTTGATTTTTCGATATAAACATTGAATTAAAAAAAAGACAGCAGTGTTACCTGCAGGCCCTCAATTGCCAATCTCAGCATGCTTGGAGTTAACTTGGAAGCTTGCTTGAAAGTGAAGTTACTCCAGTCAATGATCAAGACAAATCCATTTACTTGTAGCTCGGGGTCTTCTATCATTGCCTCCAGAGAAAGTAAAATAGCTCGCAGAATATCCACAAAAGTGTACCTGCAGATAAACACAAGCATTTAGGAAGATTTGCAAACAAACTCTAAACGCGGGCTATTTTTTTAATGACGTATGACATTTTTTCATATAGTTACCGGGTAAGTTTGATTCGAAGTAGTCAGAATTTGTATTTAAAGCATTTCCCATAATGCTGCAATAAATGTAGCAAATCGGGCGAGATTTGACCCTAGTGTTCATCACACATTGTTCCTGTGAGAGGATGCCAAGAGCCCTGCCATCCGAGGCAATGGTGCGACTGGCATGAATTCAAAGGCTGTTTGATATGGACTCCAGCACTATGTACTCTCAAGAGGTGAGACTAAACACCAGCAGTTAGCGCCGTGATTTCTCAAATTACATTTAAAGATATACACATATCACTAAAGTAATCTTATACATCAATGCACGGTGGCTAAACAAATAAATGCATATAATTATGCACTGCCATTTACACCAAAAAGTATTTGGATGAATGCGTATGAATGTCATGAAATTCATATATTTAAGCATGATTTAAATAAGCAGTTCACTTCAAAATTGAAAGTGAGTGCTGAAAAATGACTCACCATCAGGCCAAACAAGATATTCGTGAGTTTGTTTCTTTATCAGAACAGATTCAGAGAAATGTAATACTACATTACATGCTCTACAGTGAATGGGTGCCGTCAGAATGAAAGTCCAAACAGCCAATGAAAACATGACGATGATCCACAAGTAAACCGCTCTAGTCCATCTTGTTGGACTGTTGCATCTTTGTAAGAAACAAATCCATTATTATGGTATTTTAACTTTAAAATCTTGCTTTAGGCCAGGATATGTCCATAGTCCATAATAAAGCTTCTTTCAGTGAAAGTCCATCCCTGTTGTCTTCTCAAATCAAAGCATTTGTTCAGAATGATTTTGTAGTGCTTTCTCTATGTGCATACTCATCTCCTTATTCAGACAAGGTGACTTTTCACTGGAGAAAATAATATTACAGATAGAGGACTCATATTTTAGCCAGAAACACATTTTGTAATGTTTTTATCAGCTGTTTGACTCTCATTCTAATACTATAATAAACTGGTACTAATACTATATTTCTACAAATCTGTCACATAAAAAAATTAAAGAAAAATCTATCTACATCCATCTAGGATGGTCTGGGGGTGAGGAAGATTTTAGCAAATTTTCATTTCTTTATGCATTCAAAGATTGTTGAGGCCACTGTATATCTACTGAAGTCGGTTTACTGAAGGATTTGTGGTATAAGTTCACGCTAAGTTACAAGGATGAATCAATATGATTGAATTTGGATCTTTACTCCACATTTAATCTCACATACCAGTATTCATGTCACAGTCCATACACGCAAACCTCAATACACGCACTAGTGAAATAAACAGATTGATTGCTCTTTAAGAAATGTTATTTATTTTGTTTCGCAATGTGCCATTTAGTGGAACGCTTACAGTGCATTTATTGCATGGACAGTGTCCCTGGAGTAACCTGGGATGAAGTGTTTTACTCAAGGACACAGATGATAGATTAACTCTTGTTGGATCTGAACTCTCAGCCAAGCCTAGGCCGTTACACATTACCAACTGAGGCTATATACGGGTACATCTCTTTTAGTCCAAATCAACTGTTCAAAATGCACTAGCAAATGCATAAATAACTCATATTTGCCTAAACCAAGTCAATGGATTTACATCCATGCAGCTATTTTGTCATGTGACGACAGACCAGGGACCCTTAAACTGCCATGGTCATTTTTTATTTCTTTAAATTAGAAAATACATTTTGAAATCACTTCTTTAAAATGGAAGACAGCAGCAAATATTCCACAAGTACTTGATGCATTTATGTTGTCACACTGTGAATAAAAAATGCAATGGCATATATAAAAGATCACCAAGTAAAATACTGAGTCGGGTCAAAGGTCATCAGGGGTCAGTCTCGGAAGAGGACACCCTCAATGGTTAAAATGTCTCTTAAAGGTCTGTGAACTGCTGGACACCATCTTTTGGAAGGATTAATTTTACATTTATAAGAATTAGCTTTTTAACATCTATTATCCTTATTTGTCATTGACCTATATACTGTAGAAACAGTAACATGTGTAACACCGTGATGTGAAGCTTAAGTAAAAGGTAACACTTCCCACCTCATAATGGCTCGACATCATGCTCTAGTGAATGACAGAAGACTTGTGCTGAAAAGACAGCTCTTACAGTGCGAGTCATTACCCACGATTAGCCAAAATTCAATAGCACCCTACCTGCTCTGATCCCAGTTTGAGGCAAACAGAACCAGTATCTTCCTCCCATATCTATCCAAATTGGACAGAACCCCAGGAAATCCGTCCTTTAGAGCCTGCTTGATCCCCGGATCGGTGGCCTTGAGGTTCTTGAACATATCTAGGTTCTGTTGCCGGTACTCAAAGTATTGGGCCAGGAGGCGGAAGGCCTCGAAATGGTTAAATTTCCGGGCTCTAAGAAAGCGCAGGATGAAAGCATCGTCTGTCCTGAGAAAGCCAATGTCTGGACGGGTGATGATCATGTCCCTCACCTCCTGTATGTCCTGATGCAAAGTGTCGGGGTTCTCCTTTAACTCCACCTTGGCTTTCTCCAGGGTTTCTGGAGACAGGCCTGCCTGTAAATGAGTCATTGTCCTTGCACCGGCACGAAACTGACTACAATGTACTCTGTATAATATCACTATATATTCCCAATGTAACCGGTGATGAAAATACCAATCATAAAGAGCCCTATCACTGCAGCGCTTGCAAATAAAAACCTGACTTTGGAGATGGTCCTGAGTGTAAGCTACGACACTGTTAGTTCACCTCATATACTCCTTCTGAGTTCACCTGTATTGTGGGTTTATTAATGCTTGGTCTGCAACGTAAATACACATACATTCATCTGGTCGTGCTCGTCGATTGTATACGTGTGCGTGCATGTATGGCTTAAGCAGGATGAAATCGTCTTAGTTTGCGTACGATCAAATCTGAGGCGTTCAATCGACTACTAATCCCACCCCAAAAGCATCTGAGAACGAGCATCACGGTTAAAAGCGCTGCTCTATCCTACCATCGTCAAGCGGCCAGGCAATGCGGCACCCTGCAGCATCTCTTGTCATGAGTCTCCATTTAACGCGCATTTCAAACGTTGCCGTGAATTGGAGTCCGAGCATCATCACGATCCCAGTCTCTCTCAGCGCTCCGTTTCCATCCTGCGCGTCCTTCGGAGGAGACGTTATGGTGTCGGTCCCGGTCCGTATGGTTCCGGTGATGTGGTGGATGGTTTACGTCAGTGCTGCTGCTGCTGCTGTTGCTTCGCTTTGTTGCTGATGAGAGTGACTTCAAGCATCGCTCCGGTGTTACAGTCTGTCCGTCATCACATGGCGGAGGAGGGGAGAGCGTTGTATCCCCCCGAGACTCACTAAATAAAGCTTTTTTTATTTCGTGTTTTACATATGGCGTATGCATATTTTTTGTTCTTCTGAAAAAAAAATAAAATAAAAAATAGGCATAATAATAACAGTTGCTGTTAGAATGAATTAAAAAGAATCGAATCTGCTTCGTGTGTAGTCTATTTAAATATGCCGTTGTCCCCGAACTATAATAATAATGTGTTTTAACAATAACAATAATTGTTGTTGTCATTTAATAGAATTATTATTTAGCCTACATTATTATTAATGTATTTAACTCTATAATATATTTAATACTATTTTTTTAAACGCCATCCCCAACAACAACAATAATTATATTATAACAATAATTATAGTTTTATTGTTTTTTCGTTTCATTTCGTATCAACAGGATAATATTATTATTATAGTTTGGAGACGGCATATTTAAAAATCGAAAATTGTATATCAAATTATTCATAACAGTAATATTTTTCATATGTATACACATATGATATATAATATAATAATCATAATATTAATAATGATGATAATAAACAAATCATTGTTGCAGCCATTATTTTATTATTGTCTGTGGCTAAATAATAACAACAGGAACAATATAATATTCATAAGAGCAACAGCAATAATATATTTTTTTTTATTAGAATAAGATCACTAAACATCACTGTAAAATATAAAGGTTCAAAATGTCTAAAAAAAAAAAATATCTGGCTCGTTACTTAATCAACCTGACTACATTAGGTTACATCAACAGAGTAATTATATGGATCAGATTGGATAGAAATAGTCCCTTAAGGGAACATTTGCCCATTTTCATTTCATATAGTAATTGCCATTATTATTTTCATTACTCAATTTAAGCTTAATCATAGTAACATTCTTTTGTTATATAAATTCCACATTAACATTCACTTTGACAAATATTTCCCAGTAGGCCGACTGTATTCTGTTCATTTTTGTGGAGGAGCGGCTTTGTGCCTGTAAGGCTATTGCCTATAGGTCAGGAAGCCTGGGCCTCCTACACAAGGCGGGGCTTTGTATTCAGATTAGATGCAGGCAAAGTAGGTGCTGTGATGCGTTCTGCCGTAAAACAAACAAATGCAGAATTTCACAGGTTAAACTAGCTACAGCCAAAGCAGTGGAACCGATCCTATTTACCATCTGGAGAATAAAACACACATTCAGAAACAGAAGCCAAGCCTTTAGGCTGTCCGTGACCATCCGCTAGTTCAAGCCTTGCACTCAAGTTGGTCTAAAACGCATGAATACAAACACATACTGAACTGAAATCAACACACCACTGAGGACACGTATATATATGCGCATATGGTCAAACAAAAGCCTCACTCACACTTACAGGCAGGTACTTGACTGAGTGCAATCAAAGCCCTCGAGCACCATCTGTGATGATGCAGTCTCTTTCTATTCTGAGTGGACTGATTCTATCCTGTGGCTATGATTTCATAATGAAATCCTCAGTAACGAGGCTGTTTTTTATGGATTCTGATGAACTATCCTTAAAACGTGAATGTAAATGAAGCCTTTTCGAGGCGTGCACCTCTGGACGCAATTCATTTAGTTTAACGCATTGCATATTTTCTAATATTTTACTTTTTACTGAAAATGTATACATTTATTTGTTTATTTTTCACAGATTAAAACACCTCAACATTAAAATCTGCTAAATATACCACAATGGGATAAAATAGCACATCATTTGGGAGACAGACCCCTATATAAATTTACAACAATATTTTTAAACGAGTACTAGCAGTAGTAGCAGTAGTACATATTTATTTATTTATCTAATAATAATACACTACAACAACATTTTTGAGAATTATCGTTAATTCAATAAATACAATAATAACAATTATTATTATTAAATATTTATTTAGTGCTCAATACAACAACATTTTTAAATATTACCATTATTAATTCAATTATAATAAATAATATTAAAATTATTTTTATTTGTAAATCTTTATTTATTTAATATTTTGCCTTAATAATAATTTATTACCAAAAGCATAAGCCCGTTGAGATGATAATAATGATAAGAATAAGATAAATTACAAATATATATATTTAGAAATATATAATTATCTATTAGATTATGGTGATTATTATTACTTATGTTTTTAATATTGTTAAATTTTAAAATCATTAAATACGACTACTACTAATACTGCTAATAATAATTACATAATTGCAACAATTGCATAAGAACCAGTTGGTTTTGCGTTTTTGCTTTCTATTAAAACACTGAATTGGAAGTCAGCGGTGACTGCTCCTGGATCAGACACTGTGTGGAGATTATGAAAGTCCTACAGCTGTCTAGATGCTGGTGGGTGGGGACAGGCGGGACAGGATAATGTCACATGTCCAGGTGGGGGAGGGCCGAAGGGTCGGTCACAGCTGAGCCTGGAGGGGGAAGGGCTCCCCAGGGACACTAGATGGAGGGACGATAATTACATTCAGCACTCTGAGAGATGTGGAGGAAATCAAATGAACGGACCTGCTTGCATTTAAAATTACCTTTGTTGCAAAAGAGCAGCTGTCAGTTAAAATGGGTCTGCGGCCATTTTGCCTTTCTTCTTGCTGACTTGATTGTGTTCCTGAAGTAGATAAGGGGTCATGTCCCAACGTTTTAAAGGGCTTGAATAAAGTATGATGTTTCGGCATTATGCAATGGTTATCTCAAAGAACACAGCATGCAAATAGCGCTCTAAAAGGAAGAAGGATCTTAGCTAACAGGTTATTTTATAAAATGTATGTAAAATTGCAGTTACTGATTAATATTAATAAACAACATTTTCAGGAATGTGACAAAAAATCCAGTTGAATTGAAATCTTTCAGATTATTGTTCATTTAATTTGTTTAACATTTTGTATAAGACAATTTTACTTGTATTTTCAATTAAATTCTTAAAGGCGCAAATACCTGCTGCATACATTGCTGTTATAATTTTACCACATGTCCAAAAAGTTAAAAGATTTTAAGCGGGTTTCAGTGAATAAAACAGGCAACATTTACAATTAATAAATATTAAAAGTATTTTCTAAGTACTTTAAGGGAGATAAGGGTTGTAATTTTGTGAAAAACAGAATTATTGATCTTGTGATGCCATTAGAAATAAAAGCGCATTGAATCATTACAAAGGCATGGAACAACTACATTGAAGCTGTATTTGAAATTAAAGTATGATCCGTAAGCTTTCAACATGTACAGAAACAAGAATTCGGACTCCAAAGTGCACATATTTCTTAATATATGGTTGGGTGACGCTAATCTATGATGCTTCAAATTACTTAAAGAAATAGTTTAAGAATATATAATGTAGAGAAAAGCATTAGTGCTACAAATGCTACGTTTCAAGGCAATGTCCAAGAGCTTATCGTTCAGGCCAGATGGAGAGCGCATGTGTCCTCAGTCAAACTCTCTGAAACACATAAACAATGATGGCACTCTGCGTCACTTCGGTCTTATATTAACTGGAATCCTCTTTTTATTTAAGTTGATAAACATTTATATGAGCTATGAGAAAGTGTATGGGTGAACTGCTGAACTTGGAGGGAGCTGCTTGACTAGCTGCTTTCGTTCATCCTGACTGTTTTTTAAATGGCTTGTTTTACCAGCATTTGCTAATGTACTCAGAGTTTGCGTATAATGATATTTCTAGGGGGCAATATATTACAGTCCTGGCATAACCCGTAATAAATTACACACCAGATGGTCATCTGCCTCTTAGCAGTGGCATGAGCTGGTCCTGCTAATGGTGACATCTGGGCAGACATACAGAGCGTTGTATGGTGAGACGAGTTCAATTATACACTTGTGATAAATAGACTGTAAAAACCTGGTCCGTATCCAAAACGCCTATTAAATGTGGACAAATAATGTCATGTTTAATTATTGCATGCATATGTGGAGTTTATTTCCCCAGTGCGGCTCTTTATGTGGTATTCAACAAAAAAAATTTAATTTCACCTTAATAAACTCACCTTTGTAAGTGTGCTGTTTACCAGAATTGGGCAAAATACAGCATTTATTATGTTTATGGCCCATAAGGGGATGAATTTGAAAGACAAAATCAAAAGTATAAATTTGCTAGTCCAACCCAAAATTTTATATATATATATATATATATATATATATATATATATATATATATATATATATATATATATATATATATATATATATATAAATATAATAATATATATAGTATATTATTATATATATTATATTATTATTATATATATATATTTTTTTTTTTTTTTTTTTTTTTCTTGTCTCAGTTTCTTAAAAATTAAGTATTATTCTGACATGGTCAGTAAAAATACAGTACATGCATAAGTTGTAGTAAATACTGATTATAATAAGAAACAATAGAAATAATAAAACAATAATAATTTTACCAATTGTATTTAATTACAAAATTGTATTAATATTATTATTATTACACATTTTAAAATTCAACACTAAGCATTTCATATACAGAGGGAAAACTTCATAAGGGCTTACTGTACCTAAACGTTTAAAAGACATTTAAAGATTTAAATACAGCTACATTTTATATTAAAATTTACCAGCATTCTAAATACAATTCTTAAAGAGATAGTTCACCCCAAAATAAAAAAAAAAAAATGCTGTCATTAATTACTCACTCTCTTGTTGTTCCCGAACTTGGAAGACATTCGTTAATCTTGAAATGTAATAAGGACATCATTGAAATAGTCATGTGACTGCTTCTTTTAATTTTATTTTTGATGACACAACATGAGGGTGAGTAATTAATGATATAATATTTATTTTATGTGGGTGAACTATCTTTTTAGTCGCACAAATCCTTGCTACTGATGGCCTACAGTACATAGTCACAAATAGACCATTAAGAAACTATAGTTTTGTTCTGTGACATTATGATGTCCCTGCACTCACATATATGCAAGATCTGTGTCTGAGTTATGCAATTTGCCATAGCCATCGGATACATCTAGAACAGACTGAAAAGAATTCATCTTGCTGTATAATAGCCTGCATGACTGTTGTCTGCTTGACCAGATGATGGCAGCATCGTGCTGCAAATGTAGATCAACGTACCGCTTTGCCAACAAATAGGTGCATGCAATATACCTTCACTTTGTGTCAGCTGATGCTCCTATAGACTGTAACAGATGCCATTAAACAATAAAACCCTGTAGAAATCACGCTGAACCTCCTCGTTCTTTAACAAGACAATGACTTTGAAGTCATAAACAAGGTATAATGTAAGATTCCGCATATTGTGCTGTGCATATATGAGGGTCACAAAAATACTGCTATTTCTGAGGAAGAGAAATAACTGTCAAGGGTGAAACGGTAATAAAAGAGGAGCATGTAATGAGCTAAACTGCCTCTTTATATCAGTGTAACCTTCAACTCCAGATCACCTGAGGAGAAAGCGACGGCTGAATGCAGATCTGGCCATGTGGAATAAGTCGACAGCACCGCGACCCGCTCTCAGCTCTGCTAGAAAAATCACAACAGCATCTTAATAAATTACCACGAACTCCAAAATAACAGCATAACATATACTACCATTCAAAATACCAGTAATGAAATTCAATAAAGATGCATGAAACAGGATAGCTCACCATCTCAAGGCTGTATAAGTTTCTTTTTGCCGTTAAACACAAAAGAACATATTTCAAAAAACGTGGGTAACTAAACTACTTGACGTCCATTCAGTTTTGATACAACTTCAGGGTGAGTACATGATGACAGAATTTTCATTTTTGCATGAACTATACCTTTGAATTGATCTAAAGTGACAGCAAAGACAAGATCTGAGACTTTTAACCTTTCATCACGAATTCTGAGGGGGAAAAAAGTATCACGGTTTCAACAAAAATGTTTCATGAGCAGCATATTAAAACTATTTCTTAAGGATAATGTAAAAATGAAGACTGGAGATACTGAACAAATAAATTCCACCAAACAAATAAATCATATTACGCTGGACCTAATGTTATATTAGTATGAGCAACCATTTAATTTGTGCAAAAAAAGCTAAGTTTGACTGGACTCTGATAATATATGGGAACGGTAGGACACATTTTTTTGGATTTGCACTTCTTTATATTGCATTGTTAATTTAAAACTACTTAATATCTAGAATATTCTGTTTTATATTCAACGTGCAATAAAACCGCATGACTTCTGAAGACTCTTCTCCTTTCAGCATTCCTTACAAGCCACTTTCTGAGTCAGACAGATTCCTTTTAGCTCAGCCTTGCTTTGTTGCACATTGTATTTACTTGTCTAGGCAGCATCTCTGAAGGTCCAATGAAGACTCTGTAGCGGTTTCATTCTTTTGCCAGAATGCCTTTCTGCAATCACAAGCATAAAATCAGGATGAGTCTTGCTTGAGCATCAGCTGACATTGATGTCACGCCCAAAGTGAAAGGCCATTTTCTGCCGGTCCGTTCTCGCCTCTCAAAGAAGTGAGAACAATCAGCTTAGAATTCAATAAAGTTTGAAACCCTACTGCTGCCTTCATACGAGTTAATAAAGGAAATTCCACTCAGGCATGAGACTAAAGGAGAATCCCCTCCCTTTTCCGCCCACCCTCGTTTTGGAAGGGGATTACAAAATCATTAAGGCTTTTCCCAAAATTTCTCATTTTGCCTGGCTTAAAGAAGAGAGCTAACAACTACGAAAACATTTAAAACTGCATAACCTAGCAACCACTACCTTATTTAAAGTAATTAATATTAAATGCTCTGTGTGTGTGTGTGTGTGTGTGGATATATACACACACACATGTATATATATACACACACACACATAAACACACATATACATATAAACATACTTATACTACACACATATGTACCCACATATATACACATATTAACATACATACAGTATATTAGAATCAATTATTCTAAATAAAAATAATTCTCAGAATACTGAAAAAGAAAAAGGTAGTGATACATATTCAAGATATAAACAATTCTGAGAAAAAAAGCCTGAACTGCTTTAAGAGAGAAAATTCAATTCAAAAATTTTGAATAAAAAAGTAAGAAATGTAAGATCTAAACTTGTCTATATCTCAAAATTCAGATTTTTTTTCTTTAGGAATTGAAAAAAAAAGACACAATTCCCTTTTTTTATTAACACAAAAACAGGCTTCTATAATATACTTTTACTGCATTATTAATGTCCATAGCGTCAAAGTGTCACAGGCTCATCAGTCAATGTCTAAACTTCAATTAAAATGCAGTAAGACTCAAGAAATAACACAAGAGTGGCAGTTAATGGAGATGCGGCAAGCAATCACTCAGTTATCCTTGAAAGCCGTGAGAGCGTGGCTATGAGGGTCGAAGTATTGAACAGACTAGATGCTGTTCCTACTCAGCCTTTATGAGCGCAGGGTCACGTTATTGAGACAATGCATGCCACAAACGGAAGCTGCAGCGCATTCACTGTTCCTCAGTTTTCAAACAGAAAGTAATTCTTCCTAGGACTCATGTCTGTGGTTTTAACGAGCACTGATGTGTCAGATCTTTAAGCCGTTTCAGTCTCTAAATGCAAACTTCTGCATTGCACCAGACAAGAGCTCACGGTTACAAAGGAAAGAGGAAGAGGCTTAGCGTTCTGTGCTGAATGTGCAAAAGTCACATTTTAATGCAGCATATTAAATCTTGCACAATACTGTATTTTTTTTATTTATATGTCGCTAGAATGAACAGGTACTTCACAGATATATCAGATATCATCTTATTCGATGTTAAATGATGATTAAACCTTATTATTAGGTCTCATCCTTTAACGTTACTGAAAGTCTTGCTGCAGTCTTCATTTATTAGTCACTCTCAGAAATAAAAGGTATAAAGCGGTC
Organism: Puntigrus tetrazona; assembly: GCF_018831695.1. Classification (NCBI taxonomy): domain Eukaryota; kingdom Metazoa; phylum Chordata; class Actinopteri; order Cypriniformes; family Cyprinidae; genus Puntigrus; species Puntigrus tetrazona. The sequence continues at coordinate 20,624,139 of NC_056718.1, forward strand.
ACTGTGGAAGTACCTTTTCCAAAGGTTCATATTAGTACCTAAATATTAGTGCTTAAAAGGTACAACTTTTTTTGAGATTGATATAGGCTAAGCCATCTGTCCTTGTATACTTCAACAAACGCGTTACATTTTTTTTATGAAGTACCTTTTACATAATTTACCAAGGCATGCTGAAATGATGCCCCTATTATGAAAGGTTGAACAGGTTGACATGCAAAAAAACTATCAATGGGCCTATGCGTTTATTTTTAACTTATTTGCTCCCAAACGATTATTTTTCCAAACCCCCTCCTTGACGATGCTAATCTGCAGATATTGGTCTCATTTTCATTTCATCGTGCCTGTAATGCACTTTCAGATTTAAAACTTGGCAGGATGTTTTCATTCACCTGGAGCTGAGTTACACACCGCATGAAAGGTCATTTAAAAAATCCATAATACGGGCACTTTAAAGAAATTTACTTCCATTTAGGCTTAAAAATGTATAGAATCATAAGAAATGAAAAGGTTTTGTTGGTCAGTTCTTCTGCAATAAACCAAAAGCCAACTTCTGTTGGGTTTTGTCAAAGGAACCTTCCTGGTTGGTCTACAAAAAAAAAAACCCTCATCACTGCAGCACTGGCATAAATACAGTAAGTGTTAGCAATAAAGTACGAGAGGCTGTGCTGTAATCGCCCTTCAGCCGTGATTTATTCACGATACAGCACTGCCTTAAATACCTTATTGCTTTGATAAAACCCTTACCACACAATGCAAAATTTAAAAACTGAAAAGCATGAAAACGCATGCTATAACTAAGCTATATGAAAGCAGCTTTGTAATCATTTCTCTACTGAACTTAATCAACTGGTATGTAATCCTTGCCTCAGCTCATAAAATCAACCAGCATATTCCGTGAATTCCAATTCCCCGGGGCCTGCCATAGTTACACAATCGCCGCGGTAATCCACAGCTTAAGTAGTGCAGTAGGTTAAGCAGGCCCATCAAAGCAATAGTCTGAAGACCAAACAGGCTGTGATGAGGGTTTGCCCAAGCATAATGAGGGCCTGTAATCAGTGGCGAGTTGACCCATGCTGGTCTCCAGCACTGACCTTCCCTGTTACAGCTCTTTAACTTTTAAAGTAGACAGAGGACTGCCATTCGAGCTGAGTATATGTGACAGCAATAACTAGCTAATCGGCCAGTAAGTAATCTGTTATGATTACACCCCGGGGTCTCAGATGTTTACAGCAAAGGACATTTTGGCGGTAAAAGGAAATTCGTGATAAGAAATGCATCCTGGGATGATTTGCAAACTGCTAAATTTTGCTACTAGTTTATACCATGATATTAGGACCATTCTGCAGAATATCATGGCATTTGTATTTCCAGGGAATCAACCCCATTACCATAGTTTTAATTATTATTAACAAAATAATACACTTATGGAGATGAGTGGACTTGAAATTCTCTCCACGCAATGTATGTAGGTTCACGGACATAATATTTTTTGCAAAAGAAAAAAATTAATTAATAAATGTAAACGATTTGCAAAAGAAAGGGTGAATTAAATATTACAGTACAATATAGTAAAAATACATATTTTTTAAAATGTGTTAAAATTGAATAAACAAATTAAATACAAATAATTACAATGGAAATAATAATAAGAAAATAAAGGATATAAAATAAAAAGGTGGACGGATCTGAACTCAGCATTTGAAATACTCTCCACGCTATGTATAAAGTCTATTACTATTCCACATTTGAAAAAAAGAATAAATGGAAAAAATTATAAAAGAAATAATCAAATAAAATAAAATACTCTCAAGGTATGTATGAAGTCCATCACTATAATATATATTTTTTTAAATTTAAAAATAATAATAAAATTAAAAATATAGAAATAAAATAATAAACAAAATAATTTTTTTTATGAAATATAAAAAAAAATACTGAACCCTGCATTTTAATGGCTCTCTTTTCCAGGACAATGTCTTCTGTTCATCAGTCCAAGGCAAAAAGCTCTCTGAGATTTATGCGGCTGTCAAACTCCAGCCCACCTCGGCACAGCCTCGTGTGGCTAGCCCTTAAAAAAAAAGTCATCTCTCCTTCTGCGCCGCCAGGACGGCAGGGCAAATATTGACCCATCCCCGTTACAGATGAGTCTCTATGGGGAACTCTGAGGGAGACGATTGGCAGACCACTGATGAATGCTGATGAGAGCATCTCGTTAAAACTACCTGCCAGAGTTACCACGGTTCCCCTTTTTATCTCTGTGTCAACTTTCTGGCTCCACAATCCTTACAACGAACATCATCAAAGGCAGTGTAGAATTAGATTGCCAATGACCACACGAGGAGGTCCAGACAAATGAACTAGTGAACATTTCATAAGACCCTCGGTAGAGGAGGAGAGCAGCGAGGGGTCCGAGTGTGTATGGGGCCTCTGGATGGGGTACAGCGATGAAGGCTTGGAATGGATTTCATGCATTTTTTTAGCAAAACTAAAATTTCTTTAAGTTAAAAACACAGAAAGAAGCAGGTTCAGTTTTATTTTAAAAAGTCTCTAGAAAAATAACGAATAATTATTTGTGCAACTACACATTTATTCAAGTAAAAACAATTACAATGATTACAAAGATAAAAAAAACAAAACAAAAAAATGGATTTTGAAGTGCCTTGAAATTTGTTCAGTTTTCAAAACTAAATCAATAAAATAGAAGAGTCAGGTATTGCTTTTCTCCACCCCCAAAAAAAAAAAAATATATATATATATATATATATATATATATATATATATATATATATATATATATATATATATATATATATATATATATATATATATATATATATATATATATATATAAAATTTTCTCTTATTGAAAATTATAATTTAAGTCTTTAATAACGGTGTCATAAATATAAAGTTATAGACCAAAATATAGAAAATTAAAGTCCTAAATTCTGCTAATTTTCTTTGTATAAATGAGTTCAAATTAATACAAATAGTTTTTTTCTCCTTTGAATTTTGGGGTGAAGCGAGATGTTTTCCTGAGATTAACTCTTCCATTATTAGGTTCTGTGATTTCTTTTAAATCAAAAAAAGGTTTAAAATCATCTTTTTAGAGAGTTGATCAAGTTTAAAGTGAGTAATTCAAGTATATACTCTAGAACTGTAACAGCTTAACCTCATACGCCTGCTTTCGCAACACATTGTGAGTAGGTGTCTTGATCCAAAAACTGCACGGCACACACTTGAATCGCTTTGCACAAACCCTCGCATATGAGGCTGACATTGTAGCTCACCATGAAATGGTTAAAATACTTGTCAAAGTCTTTGCTCTGTGGCTGCTCGAGCCTACGAGCAAGTTTGTGCAAGTTGTGAGGCTGAACGTCATTGATATCAAAAGCCTCAGTCATAATGTATTCCAGCTTCCAGTCTGACTTCTGTTCCAGGTTTGCTTCTGTGAGATTTAAATAGTACTGCCAAATATCCTTTGGAGGGGAAAAAAAAAAAAAAAAAAAAGAGAGAGTGATTATTAGAAGGGATGCAGTGGAAGAGCCACACTTTGAGCTGGCACCTTGATTAAAACACACCATGTAATTAGAACTGACACTACCATTAATCATTCAGAAACAAGAATTGCACAGCGGTGGTGAAGTTAATTAAACCAAACATTTAGCTTCAAAAAACTAAAAATAACTCACCATTAAACCATAATTCTCAATAAAATTTTATTTAATTTAATTGTCGACAGAACTGAACTCAACAGTTCTAATATATATATATATATATATATTTTTATGAAATTAAACTTAAATAAAATAATTGTAGTCAAAATAAAATTCAACATTTGAAATATTATGCTCAATGCAGTGTCAATAAAATAAAAATCATAAAGAATAAATTGCTAAAACTAAAGGGCTTAAACTTTCTAGTTAGCAGACAATAACCAGTAAACCATAATTCAAAACAACACCCATAAAAAAATAAAATAAAATAGGAACAAAAGTAAGCCCAGCATTGAAATATTGCAGATATATTCCATAACATACTATTTTTAACTAAACAAATATGGACAGAACTGAACACCAAAAAAGCAAACAAAAGTGTTAAAAGTAAATAAATCAGAGCTTAATTGCTAGTTGGTGGACACTCACCAGTAAACCATAATTCTCAGGGTGGTATAGATATGCACGGACGCCAGGATTGTTCGAAAATGGCTCCAACACATTTTTGATAGGTGTAACAGCAGGTGTGACAAATATAGAGTTCACAGCTTTCCCTTGAATAAAACCACGAACGGGACACGAATTAGTGTGCGTGTGTTTATATACACATAATAAATATACACAATAAACACACACATATAATGTAATCAAAAACTATTATTTTGAACGCGATTAGCTCTGTGGCAGATTCTCTTACCGTGTTGATCCAGAAGAACCATTATGCTGTCTCGATGAGTGTGGCCGTAGAATTGACCCTGAACGACGTCATTATAGCTGCGAAATATTTTGACCAGTTGTTCATTGTAGCGCCTTCGGACGGCTGTTGTATTTATAGCGTAGGGTAGGTAACCGATGGGGACGTGAGCGATTACGTAGACCTCAGAGGAACAGATGACAGTGAAATTAAGGTCAGCGGTACCTCACACACCACTGCCGTCACTTACATGCGCGTACCACTATGCAACTGTTAATTTACAGTCTTGTAATAAAACGGCCCAGTATGATGAGTGCAGCGGGTTCATTCTAATATTAAAAGAATATACTCACCTTCTCCTGCTTTTGTCTTGATAGCTCAAGTGTTTCCTGCAGCCACTGGAACTGCCCAGCGGGGTCTGTCATATTCGCTGTCACTTGATTAGGACTGTAGTACAGGTTTGTGTTCAGACTCACCAGACGGAGGCCAGGTTTGATCACAAGAGAGTAAAAGCCACCTTCACAAGAAGTGGGATACGGAGAGCATTAGCTTACTGTGCTGTCACAGCTAAAGTCCACTGTTAGCAAACCCGATCTCATGAAAGTGCGTGTAAACAGTATGCCACATAAACATAAATGGACGTTGGTGAGTATGTGTGCAAATTTTGTGCTATATGTACGTTAAATGGCAGTCGCAGATAGTGAAAAAAGCTTATATTCATTTAAAAAAAGTATTTGT